>NC_041405.2:32215307-32317807 GCF_900747795.2 Erpetoichthys calabaricus
TGCGCCATTTCATTTCATAATTGGCTGGAAAAATACCTTGTGTATGTTATAGAGCTCGAGAGGACATTAAAGATTTTCATAAACGAGGTCCAATGTTTCATCAATGTGTGGCTTCTGGGGGAAAAAAAGAGGTGATATAAGCAGTTTCATAATAATTAGGCTAAAGACCCTCTGTCAGTTTCACTATTAAAACAAAGCGCCGCAAATCAGTCTGCCTACCTTGTCTTTGTCTCTGTTCAGCTCAGATGGCTTTCCTCTTCTGGCTTCCTCAGGTTCGAGCTCTATTACGTTATAAATAGATGGGCTGCACGCTTCAAGACTCTACATGTGGAACAAGTACAATAGTCACGAAAATTATTTGTATATAAAAGTCTTAATTATAGATAGATAGATAGATAGATAGATAGATAGATAGATAGATAGATAGATAGATAGATAGATAGATAGATAGATAGATAGATGTGAAAGGCACTATAGATAGATAGATAGATAGATAGATAGATAGATAGATAGATAGATAGATAGATAGATAGATAGATAGATAGATGTGAAAGGCACTATATAATAGATAGATAGATAGATAGATAGATAGATAGATAGATAGATAGATAGATAGATAGATAGATAGATAGATAGATAGATAGATAGATAGATGTGAAAGGCACTATATATATAACAGATAGATAGATAGATAGATAGATAGATAGATAGATAGATAGATAGATAGATAGATAGATAGATAGATAGATAGATAGATAGATAGATAGATAGATAGATGTGAAAGGCACTATATGATAGATAGATAGATAGATAGATAGATAGATAGATAGATAGATAGATAGATAGATAGATAGATGTGAAAGGCACTATATAATAGATAGATAGATAGATAGATAGATAGATAGATAGATAGATAGATAGATAGATAGATAGATAGATGTGAAAGACACTATAGATAGATAGATAGATAGATAGATAGATAGATAGATAGATAGATAGATAGATAGATGTGAAAGGCACTATATAATAGATAGATAGATAGATAGATAGATAGATAGATAGATAGATAGATAGATAGATAGATAGATAGATAGATGTGAAAGGCACTATATAATAGATAGATAGATAGATAGATAGATGTGAAAGGCACTATATGATAGATAGATAGATAGATAGATAGATAGATAGATAGATAGATAGATGTGAAAGGCACTATATGATAGATAGATAGATAGATAGATAGATAGATAGATAGATAGATAGATAGATAGATAGATAGATAGATAGATAGATAGATGTGAAAGGCACTATAGATAGATAGATAGATAGATAGATAGATAGATAGATAGATAGATAGATAGATAGATAGATGTGAAAGGCACTATATAATAGATAGATAGATAGATAGATAGATAGATAGATAGATAGATAGATAGATAGATAGATAGATAGATAGATAGATAGATGTGAAAGGCACTATATATATAACAGATAGATAGATAGATAGATAGATAGATAGATAGATAGATAGATAGATAGATGTGAAAGGCACTATATGATAGATAGATAGATAGATAGATAGATAGATAGATAGATAGATAGATAGATAGATAGATAGATAGATGTGAAAGGCACTATATAATAGATAGATAGATAGATAGATAGATAGATAGATAGATAGATAGATAGATAGATAGATAGATGTGAAAGACACTATAGATAGATAGATAGATAGATAGATAGATAGATAGATAGATAGATAGATAGATAGATAGATAGATAGATGTGAAAGGCACTATATAATAGATAGATAGATAGATAGATAGATAGATAGATAGATAGATAGATAGATAGATAGATAGATAGATAGATAGATAGATGTGAAAGGCACTATATAATAGATAGATAGATAGATAGATAGATGTGAAAGGCACTATATGATAGATAGATAGATAGATAGATAGATAGATAGATAGATAGATAGATAGATGTGAAAGGCACTATATGATAGATAGATAGATAGATAGATAGATAGATAGATAGATAGATAGATAGATAGATAGATAGATAGATAGATAGATGGTATCTTTCCACCACTGATTTTGTCTTTTTGGATACCTTGTCCTGCTGTAATAAGATGTAAATGACAACGGAGCCAGCAGTCCTCCATATAACTTGTTTCCATGTACACCTGTACACTGTTTGGTTTAATAAAACACTTAAGAGTAAAATTTGACAGATTGAAAATGAGCATTAATGGTTGCCCCCCGGGTGGCAGTGGTGCCTCAGACTCCAGCAGGGCTTCATGGGAGATAGAGTTGGATACAACCCTGTTGGGATCCGGCGGTGCCGCCAGGGGGCGCCGCAGCTGTTCCCGAGCCCCATCTGGGCGTTTCTTCTAATACACCTGGAAGTGCAGATGGAAGTCGGGCAGCGAGCACCTGAAGCACTTCTGGGTGACTTATATAAGGGGTCAACAGAGACTACTCAGTGAGCCAGAGTTGGGTGGAAGGTGGACGAAGCTTGCCGAGGAGGAGTGGAGGAGAACATAAAGAGAAAAGTATTGTGGATTGTGGTGTTGGTGCTTTGGGACTGTGTTGTGCCTGTGAGAAATGGGGAAGACGTTGCCCACAGGTGAAGAAGAACAAATAAAACATTTGTGTTTGGTCAGTGTGCCTCCTGCATCTGTCTGTGTCGGGTTGAGTGACTGCTACTCCTATCTTTGTCACCACCACTTGGAACCACCAGCAGTTTTCCCACAGTTGGCCGTCCAGCCAAACTGAGGAACCGGGCAAGAAGGGCCTTGGTCAGGGAGCTGACTAAGAATCCAATGGTCAGTCTAACAGAGCTTTGGAAGATGGGAGAACCTGTCAGAAGAACTATCCAAGCAGCACTCCGTCAATCAAACAGAAGCCACTATGGAGTAGAATGTTTATGGCAGCCAGCTTAGGAGTTTGCCAAATGGCATTTAAAGAACGTTGAGAGCATGAGGAAAAAGATTTTCTGGTCTGATGAAACAAAAAAAATAAACTCTGACCTGAATTTCCAGACCAGGTACTGCTCATCACCTGCCTAATACCCTCCACACGGTGGGGCATGATAGTGGTGGGGTGCTTCATGGCGGCAGGGACATGGAGACTGCTCAGAAATGAGGGAAACAGTGAATGCAGCCAAATGCAAAGAGGTTCTTAAAGAAAACCTGCTCCAGAGTGCACACCACCTCAGGCTGGGGTGATAGTTCACCTTTAAGCGCCACAATGACCTGAAGCATACAGCCAAGACAATGCATGAGTGGCTTCAGGACATCTCTGACCGTCATTGAGTGGCCCAGGCAAAGCTCAGATTTAAACCCTTAGAACGTGTGGGGAGAAACCTGAAGATGCTTAAGATGACCTGCCAGGATGATCAGGATGAACTGGCCAAAGCCAAGTGTGCAAAGCTTGCAAAGACACACCCAGGAAGACTCGAAGATGTAACGGATGCCAGAGGGTCCTCTACAAAGTACTGAGTTAAGGGTCTGACTATTGATATGAATGAGAGATTTCAGTTTTTGATTTTTAATAAATTTTCAAACCTTTCTTAAGAACATGTCTTCATTTTGTCAATATGGGTTATGGAGTTTAGACTGATGAGCCAAAAGGGCAAAATGTTCTATTTAAAATTAAATCAACAACAACAATACATTGTACAGAAAGTGAAGGGTCTTGTAAATTAGACAGAAATTATTTTCTTCCAGCCCTCACAAAAGAGTAACAAGCCGAGGCTGCATGAAGGAGTCGTGTCACCTTTAAGAACCCCAAAGGAGAAAAAAAGGAAGTGGACAAAGTAGCCAAATGTACCTTTGGTCCTTGATTTCTTTTTAGAACTAACCTTGTAAATTGAACCAGAAGCATTCTCTGGTGGTTTTATTTCAGTCTTGGCTGTTTGGGAGGCTCTCTTCTTCTGAGCACAAATCTAAAATATCAACAGATATCATCAGTCCCACCACATCTGCTGACCATCAGCCCGTTTTCAGAGGCTGCTCTTTCCATTCTGGGGTTGTAGAAGTACTTGAGTGCGATAAGGCAGTCCATCACTGGCCACGTTATCTCGCACCCACTCATAACAGGCCCAATCTACCCAAATCAAACAAAAAAGGGGCATCATTATGAAGTGTGGGGGGGGTCTCAAATAGACAAAGAAAATCCACGCAGACACAAAGAGAACTGCAAACTGGCTTGAGAGCTGAACCCGAGTCCCTAGAGTTGGGAGACAGCAGCACTACCCTAAAATCATAGCCCCCCGGGCTCAAGTATATCATTCTTTTTATCTCACATGGCCCATCTGACATTTTCCACTTGCAGTTTCACCAACATCATACAAAAAAAAGAAAAGAAGTTAAAATAAACAGGAAAGCATTAAAGTCACCTACTGTCGAAAAAAGCAACTCAAAGAAGTAAATGAGTGAAAACTAATAAACTCTTCCAGGCAAATGGCGGCCTAGTCACTGAGCAAACATAAAAACGTCTTAGCTGAACCACTGAAAAAGCTGTTACTCCTTACATTATTTGATAAAAATGTCTCCCTGGTTTGAACAGCACTAAAAAATTAGCATGTGCCCTCAGTTCCAAAGTCTATTGTAAATGTTACATTATCCTTCCTGCAAAAGGTTGGATCCTGCTATGCACAAAATATTCCAGTAAACTAAACAAATATCATCCTGCAGCCCACTTTATCCAATTCAGGGTCATGGCAACATCAGGTGACTGACGTCAGTCGGCCACAGGTTCAACTCACCCCACAGCCACCTCCACACTCTGGCAGGGCCAGTTTAGAAATGCCAGTTTAATGAACACACATCACCAATAGAATAAAGATTTTCATAAATAACTTTCACGAAACCCAAAGATTTTGGGGGCTTCATTCCTCCAGTAAAGCACCCTGATTGCAAGCATAGAGGAATGAAGCTTTGTAATCTGTCAAGAGCGTCACAAATGTGACTACCACCCCCCCACCCCGTAGAAGGAGTGCTTTTTCAGTAGTGGTGGACCCTCCACCTGGACACCTGACATACCTGTCTGTCCACTTTCTCTGTCCAGTAAAATTAAAAACCACCCACAGCCCCAGAGTGCTGCAATCTTCACTCCAGCCAACTGTCTGGCCATAAAGTTGTCTTCATCATCACAAGGCCGTAGAGCTTCCAGACTGAAAGGGCCCCCCCATCAGACCTCCACATTTTTACAAAAAGAAAAAAAAAAACATTTTTTGCCCTTTTTAAGCTCAACCAAACGGTTAAAGGCTGGCGTGTCACATGGCATGCAACTGATAGTAAATGACTGGATGGAAAAATATCAAACTGGAAACTTAAGCCTGTTATGAGATGACGACGTGCTGATTAGTTTCTGAGCCAAATCGATTAAGACAGGGGTCTCCAATCACAGTCCTGAAGGGCCGCAGTGGCTGCAGGTTTTTGTTCTAACCCGGTTGCTTAATTAGAAAGCAATTCTGCCAATAATTTAATTTCATGGCTTGTTAGTGCTTTAACTCTGCTATGTCAGGTCATTCTCATATCCTAGACTTTCTTCCCCTATCTAAGGATATCATCCAAATGATTTGAAGGCTAAAATGGACGAGCAATTCTCAATCATTCACTTTTTTCTCTTTACTTTCCTTCCAAGTATTTAATTAAACCAAATAATGCAAGATAAATACACACTGGTGTAAATGGTAACAAGCCAAATGGAGAAATGCTGGTCTCTTTTGTCATTCGCATGTTATTGCTAATTAGGATCCATTAAAAACTGAATGAATACAGCTGTTTAAGATGAAAATAAACAATAAGCATTCAAAATCTTAATGAGCGAGACAACTAAAGTGAAGCAGAAGTGTTACTTGAGCAATTAGTGCTTCTTATTAAGCAATTGGGTTGGAGCAAAAACCTGCAGCCACTGCGGCCCTCCTGGACTGTGATTGGAGACCCCTGGATTAAGAGAAAGAGGCTCTCTAGAGCAGCGGTTCCCAAACTGTGGGATACGCGGAGCTCTTTCAGGTGGTACGCAAGAAATTTAATTTATCTGTGCAAAACCCTTTATGACAAGCCTGCTGTGAGCAAAAATCAATGAAACTGTTTAAATACAATAATACGTGGATTCCCAAATTTAGTGTGGTGTGAAATTTCGTCATCTGAATAAATAAAACCAATTATTCGAATCGGTATTTAGTTCATTTAACGCTACCATAATTCCGTTTCGCGGAAGTCAACTTCTACTTCTTCACTGTTTGAGCTTTTGGTCACTAGATGAACGCACAACGCCGACACTATTTAGTCTTCGGTAACTCTGCCTCACAGAAACCGCTCGTGTTTGTTGTTATACGTGCACGGCCGCTGTATCGCATCGTAGTCACTAGATCTAAGCACAAAGCCGATACCATTTCGTCTTCGGTAACTGCGTCACATACCGGCCGAAGGCAGGATTTAGTTTCGGGGCGGAATTTATCAATTTATGTACATGCACAAATTTTTTCATTAATTTTATGCATAATTTCTTCCAATTCTTTAACTTTTATTCAGATTTCGGGGCGGTTGTAGTCAGTGTCGTGAATTTGCTGTATATTACCTAATTAAGAATTAATCATTCATTGCAGTACTTGCTTTTTAATTGTTTTGTTAAAAATTCGGGTGCTGCGGTTGGTTGGCGTCCTGCCCAGGATTGGTTCCGTGCCTTGCGCCCTGTGTTGGCTGGGATTGGCTCCAGCAGACCCCCGTGACCCTGTGTTCGGATTCAGCGGGTTGGAAAATGGATGGATGGAAATTCGGGTGGTACGCAACGTAACTCAATTAACCTCAGGTGGTACTTGACGTCCAAAGGGTTGGGAACCCCTGCTCTAGAGGAACCCTCAAATACTGTAACTCTGCAATTAATTATGAATTCTCATCAATTGCTATCGTAATGCAGTGGCGTAGCTAGGGGGCGGCGTTATTGGTCAAAAGGCTCAGAACACTTCACGTGTAAGCAGCAGGGTTCGCAAAAATATCACGCATGAATGAAAAAAGTCAAATTCTCTGATTTTCATCCACAAATGTTTCAAAAATCATTTTCAGACGGCCCTTCTCTGACGGCATCAGACATGGCAGTTGATATTTATGAGGCAATAACAAACATAAACAGAAACATTACACCGATGATAATCTCTAGGAAGATAAACAACTAATTCACAATTTATAATTTCGTTTCGTTATCAATCCGAATGTGTTCTTGCTCATCCCCACTTATCACTTGTACGCTACACCGGTTCTGGTTTTCGCAGCGTAATTATATTAAGCTAATAATCAGAACACGGCTTATCAGTGGGTCTGTACTATATTCTTGTCTAGTTGATGCTTATAAATAATTATATGTGAAAAAATATTGCTGTTTCTCTCTATATAAATAAATATATGCAAAATGTATCTTAATTTTTCTCCATACGTCATTTTAATTTCTATTTAAATAAGTTAACATATTCAGATATGTTGGAGGGCGGCAAATTGAAGCCCTGCCCTCAGGGCCGGATTTATATGAAAAGAGGCCCTAGGCTATTCCACTTATGAGGCCCTTTCACCCTCCATTTTTAAGTTTGTAAATTACATGAGAGATAATAAAATTTTGCTAACAATTTGAATGTAGGCCCCTCTTGATCTTGAGGCCCTAGGCTGAAGCCTAGTTAGCCTATAGGAAAATCCGGCCCTGCCTGCCCTGCCCCGAGCGGCACGAACTCCAGCTACGCCACTGTCGTAATGACCTATTTGATGATCAGAAAGATCAACATCAGAGCAGTAAATAATTACTGAAGTGTTATAGAATAGTTTAGGTAACTTGGTTCCTACAGTGCAAAGCCCACTGACGCTCACAGCCAGAGTTTTTTCTTGTATTTTTTTATCAGTTGTTCTCCAATAAACATCTACTTGGATCTATTTAGTTCCCCAAATAATTTTATTTATTAAGTTCAAAATAATAATTTCTGGACTTAGTAGACATGAATTGGCTTTCAGACATCTTAGGTGGTCTGCTTGTTCAGAAAATGTAAAGATACTGATGTTAGCTCTCACCTTTGCTTTGCAGAACAGCAGCAAAGTCCCCGTGATATTGAAGATAAGAAGGACAAAAGAGACCAGCAGCAGAAGGACAAAAGCCGTCTTGAAGGATTCTGGCTCCTCATAATCTTTCTCTAGAAGAGAACAGGTAGAAGTTCAAGTTCAGACACCCACACTAAACACTCTCGGGGGACACATGATGCCTGTATAAACTGATCAGGAAGGCCGGCCGTGTTACAGGACTGAGGCTGGAGGCAGTGGAAAACAAGAGGGTGGTTGCAAATGCCATGCGTCCTCCCCACCCTGTGTTGTCCTGGGGCACCTTTCACCTCCAGTTCATCCCTCTGCATTGTGCTAAGAGGCTTTACAGCCAATTACACGTTATATGGCCTCCTCCCAGCATGCCCCTCTTTGACCTACCCTGTTATAATAGATAAAAAAAATACAATTTTAAAAACACTCTACTGCACAAAATCCATTAATGCAATAATGCATAGGCACCTTATACAGTGTCTATAAAAAGTATTCACCCCCTTGAAAGTTTCCACATTTTCTTATTATGTAACATTGAATCACAGCGTATTTAATTTGGCTTTCTAGACACTAATCAACAGCAAATAACTCCTTAATGTCAAAGTCAGAACAGATCTCTGTAAAGTGGTCTAAAATTTAGACTCTAAATGATGTACACATCTCTCTCTACTGTATGTAAAAATCTTGGGACGAGACGAGACATTTTCAGAAAGATAATTTCACGTCCCGCGAGATGAGACTTTGTGCCATGAGGTGAATTGAAAACCTAACAGGTCCAAGCGGGGGCGGAAATAAAGACAAACAACAGAAGAAGGAAAGACAAAGAGAAGAACATCATACAGTAGTTCAAAAACGTTGGCGTGATACACATGCAGAGCAGGTTAGAGATTATGAAAGTGCTAAAATGCGAAAGTCTCATAAAACTAATAGTAAAGATCACATTAGCGCTAACAAACAGAAATTATTACTTGGTGAAATAATGGAACAGTGAAAAGAGATCGAATATATGGACATAGGGATATGACAGAAGTATGTAGATATTATTTGGCTTTAAAGTTTTAGTCGGAGACTTGTAGATCGTCTAATTCATGTTGCCATCAGGGAAAAGTAGTGTTTCTTCTCAATGAAGAGGCGTATCCACGAGAATTAAAAGATCTGTTATTTGGTGAAAGTGAAATCCACAAACACTACAGGCAAAATATCCGAATGTACAATAATCTGTTCGTGTTTGCATCATTCAATGCTCAAAATGTAGATTTACACGATTCGGGACCATACGCTATGAGAATCTGTGGTCCCACAACAATTAACGTTACTACAAGTTTAATTTCAAAGAAACCACAATTCGGTCAGGTTTATATTTATAGTCACGGAGAAGCGATGCACCATAGAGTCGAAAGAGTTAAACGATTGTACGTATTAGAAATTCTACTGTCAATCATGGATACAAATCCATACGTCCAAAAGTATTGCACTTTACACGAAATTTATATGATAAATACGGATACAGAAGTTTTCTCAGATTTCTATATGAATTTGAAAGATTACGCTCGTATATATAATAAACCAACATGTGACGAATTGTAAGTGAGACAGAGTTGATATTCGTGTTTATCGAAAAGTCCCCTAGTATAAAAAACAACATATTTGAGCTCTTAAGTGTACACTGCCTTTAATGTGACACACCTAACACATCACTGGTACAGCCAAGTGGTTTCAGAAGCCACAGAATTAGTTGAATGGAGGTCACCTGTCTGGAGTTTCAGTTGATTTTAGTCTAAATGAACCTCATGTGGATAGCAGCTACAGTAAAGCAGCAAGCCCAGATGTTTTATAGCAAGCAAAAAACAATGCAGTCTTAAATCGGACTGATGAATTTACCTACACTACTCATGTCAATGCTGGTCCACTGTATTGATCTGTCAAGCTACCATTTTGGTTAACGCCACTGTAAAAAACTGAATGTGTGGGCTTCCACAATGTTTTCTCACTTGGTTACCCAGCCAGACAAGATAGGACTGCTGCTCTGGGAAAGTTTGTAGGAAATCTCCCCAGCCATTTTGAAAGCTGTGGCAATTATTCTGGAAACGGTCCCAGCCACCTCTTTTCATGAAGCCGTGTAGTGGGAATTGGGGGACACCAGCCTACACTCTATGTGTCTAGTATGTGGGACCGAGCGTGACCAGGATGATGGTAAAAGACAGGGAGACACGGACACAAAAGGCTTGGGTTTTTGCAAAAATATAGTGACATCTTACTTACAGGTGCACATAAAGAAAAACAAAAATAATGCCCTACAGCAAATATATATCAATATACAGTCAAATACCGCAAAGGACACACAAAACAGTTATATATCGGACTATTTACAGTATTTACAGTGCTGACTGAAAGTCCCAAACAAAAAGAAAAATGCACATAAATTAATGAAACCCATCCATCCATCGTCCAACCCGCTATATCCTAACTACAGGGTCACGGGGGTCTGCTGGAGCCAATCCCAGCCAACACAGGGCGCAAGGCAGGAAACAAACCCCCGGCAGGGTGCCAGCCCACCGCAGGGCACACACACACCAGGGACAATTTAGAATCACCAATACACCTAACCTGCATGTCTATGGACTGTGGGAGGAAACAGGAGCATCCAGAGGAAACCCACGCAGACACGAGGAGAACATGCAAACTCCACGCAGGGAGGACCCGGGAAGCGAACCCGGATCTCCTAACTGCGAGGCAGCAGCACTACCACTGCATCACCGTGCCGCCCTGAAACCCATATATACACAAAAATCAAAAATAAAGTTGTCTTCCTCCACAGTAATTCAAATCAGGAAGCGACTCCTCCAAATAGTGTATAATATGGTGTTTTCCCAAAAACAAGAATATTCAAAATATAGAAAAAGAAAAAAGTGTTTATACAAAAATAAACAGTGCACCATTAACCATAACCCAATAAATACCTCCACCAAAGCTAATCCAGAGATATTTACATAAGAAGAAAAAAATATTTTCAAAAATCAAGGCACAATTAGTACTTGGTAAATTCAAGATAGTGTTCTACCAAGTACCCCTCTCTCTGCACGATCTGGCCAGAAGACCCCCTCCAGAGGCCATAATTCCCTTTTGTATTGTGCCGACCAATTAAGCTGCTAAACGTCATCCCTCCACGGGCACGCAATGACGTGGACGCGCACAATTTACTATTAAGAGTGCGAGCAGCCGGCGGCGGCGCGCAGAGACTGCTTCTCTCCTAAAACTGAAAGTAAGCCCATGTTGTTTTTTTTTTGCTTCCCTTCCCCGAGCTACTGCCGATACGGGATCCCATTTCTAAACCGCGGCAAACCAATACTAAAACACTTCGCACTTTGTCTCACTCTTCTAGCCTTATGAGGTTACGGGAGGCACACGCACGAGCGGAAGATAGACAACGCCATCCCGGCCGGTCAGTGACAGAGCCGCCATTCCACTCTACACCAGGCCCGTCGTGACGCTCCACAGAATGCGCTCATATCATCAGCAAAGTTGTCCCTCTGCACTTTGCAAATGGACAGAAAGGCAAGCTTTTATTCCTCTTTTTTTTCCAAACAAACGCCTCTCTCATAACCCTGCAGAGGACACAAAACTATTTATTTCTATTGCTGGTAATGCCAGTGTGGCACAATACCACAGAAACCTGCAAGTGAGAAAAGGCAAGCCATGTGTGCACACAGAACTGTAGGGATATTGGAAGAACCTTTTTCTGGGGGAAAAAACCACGTGAAACAAGTACCCTTGTCAGCCTCACCAGTACCCCATAGGGTTGACATTGTTGTTTTTTTCAGTTATTTAACTCTTTGGTCAGATTTGAAATCAGTTGATCTCATGTCTGTCATGCTTGGCAAGTCAATGGATAGCACAGACACTGTGCAGCTGTCAAGGTACGTATCATGCAAACCGTGATGGTGAGGCGGTCAAGGAGGAGCTGTTGTGCCTTTTGCCCCTGAAGGCTAACACAACCAGAAAAGCCAATTTTGCTACTGTGAAAGGGTTTTTAAAAGAGAACTCTTTAAAACTAAATAAAAATAAACCTCCCTCTTACTGATGGAGGTGTTCAAAGTGAGAGGCTTCGCTTCAAGTTTTAGTGTCTGGGCATCCTACTGTCTGTATAATTCGTTTTGCACAAAACATGGACTTATTTCTGAGTGACCTAATGGGGTGGATGTTGTACTTTTCCACTCTACGTGATGTCAAAGATGCTGTGAATGAGACGACACTTTCTAGAATCGAAGCACTGCTTAGCAGTCTCCTTGAAAGCTTCATGACACGCTCTGACAAATTCAAAATCATGAGCGAAATCCTCTTACGTGCCCCTTCGCTGTCATGGGCACAGCTGCACATGCCCAGCTTAGACCAAGGCTGTGTTTCCAAGTATCGATAAGGTGTCCTTCCTGCTGCAGATAATTCAGTTAAAGAGTAACAACGTGATCAATGCCAAGTTCAGTGAGGAGGAACTCTATAAGTGAAGGTGATGGATGCAACACACGTACCACTTATGTGTTAATCACGTTTGGATCTACAGCACCTACATCTGAGAGTCGGGATTTTCTTTGATGAATCTCATTAAGAATTAGAGGCACAAGAACATCTGAATTTCATCTTCACCAGGGCTCTGATCTCCCCACAAGTCGGCCTTTGGTAACCTCACTGTGGACATACAGCATCACCCATCCTACTAACAAGATCAACTTGTACAGTTAGGACCAGAATTGCTTTTAATGGTTTATTCTTCCATCACAATATATGTTAACACAGATTTGAAGTTTGAACTTGAAAGACAATAAAGATAAATAAAAACGTTAAAAACTACTAGGCCTACTGCTACTACTAATAGCTAATCCATGTTTTTACCTTTTTCTCCCAACCATTTCTTAAATTGGCAACCTACCCCTCTAATTGTGCCAATCTGCCATCAGGTAAGGGTATCCTTAGTAGTCAGGAAGTTTGATATGAAATCTCTTTTGCCAGCATCTACAGGTTCTGCTCTAATACGTTTCACTTGGGAACGTCCAGAAGCTTTTCTTACATACCTTGAACAATTAAGTAGCTGAAGATGTTCTTGACATTTGTGTCAGGGTTCCGGTAGGCGCACTCATAGTAGCCTCCCATGTCTTTGTTGGCATCGAAATCCACAGAGACTGTGTCAGTGCTCTTAATGCTTTTTGATTTCAGAATCATGTCATTGTGAAGAATCTTCAAAACCCCCTCTGATGAGTTTGGTGGTACAAACGCCACACATTCCAATTTAGCTTTTTCTCCCATAAATGCCATCTGTATTGGATCCATTTCCAGGGTCACACTTTCACCTACAATATTAGATGGAAAGGGAAACAATTTCTATGAATGCAATTCTACTGACACTCTATGAAAAACCTGGGATGACTTAAAAGTGGAATCAGTAACTTCTATGATGCTAGACAATAAGAGCTGTACATTAAAAAGAGAAATATAGATGTAGTGCACTCTTCTAACTTTAATGGTGGCACAGTGGTTCGCTGGTTGATGTTGCTGCTTCGTGGGCTCAGTTCATGGACATGAGAGCCATCTGAGTTAATTCGATTTTCAGGTGTGGTCCCTTTTATACTGAGTGAACTAGGTGGGAGAAAAATAGAATCGGGAAGTATTTGTGTTAAAATAAACTAGAGGAGGTCATTCTCATAGAGTGAGAATCAAGGAACAAAATGTTAGACAAAAATTGTAATCAATGTTTAAATAAAGAGCATCCAAGAGAATTTACACATAAACAGAGTCAAACGTAAGTCAAAGATCATGGTCAAAGGGACAGAAACATGCTCATAACCAGAATTCAACAGTAAGAATTAAAAAAAGAGTACTAGGCTTTTTAGGTTGTATCCACAATCTCGGACAAACTAGGAATTGTCCAATGTTGATCTTTACGACCCTGTGGCCCACTGGATGTTCAAATTGTTCTTTATACAGCCTCCAGTTAATCCAAAATGCTGTTGCAAGAATTATTACAAGAACAAGAAAATACGAACACATAACTCCAGTTCTTAAATCCTTACACTGGTTCCCGGTTAAGTTTAGGGCAGATTTCAAAATCCTCCTTTTAACATCCATCCATTTTCCAACCCGCTGAATCCGAACACAGGGTCACAGGGGTCTGCTGGAGCCAATCCCAGCCAACACAGGGCACAAGGCAGGAACCAATCCCGGGCAGGGTGCCAACCCACCGCAGGACACACACAAACACACCCACACGGGCCAATTTAGAATTGCCAGTCCACCTAACCTGCATGTCTTTGGACATATAAATTATTAAATGGACAAGGTCCAGCTTATTTATCTGAACTCATCATGACTTACAAACCAGAGTGCACATTAAGATCTCAAGATGCCGGTCTGCTTATGATTCCAAGGATTAATAAAATAACAGTGGGAGGTCGAGTTTTAGTTACAGGGCCCCTAAACTGTGGAATGGTCTGCCTGCCACTATAAGAGATGCTCCTTCAGTCTCAGCTTTCAAACCCCGGCTGAAGACTCACTACTTCAGTTTAGCACACCCTGACTAGAGCTGCTGATCAACTGTGCAGACTGCATCTCTGTTGTTAGTCATTAGCACTAAAACATAAGTAATATGATAGTTAGAATTTCCTATTAACTCTCACCCATTCTTTTTATCTTCTCGGTACTCAAATGTGGCACTTGGTGCCACTGCCCACCTGCCAAGTTGTTTTGCCTGTCTAAGAAAAAGTCATCTCTGATGGAGGATCGCAGGAATCGTGGGAAAGAGGGGTCCTTTCATCGGATTGGCGGGCCCAGCGCTGTCTCAGCTGTGGAATGGCCAATTGGGGGAGGCAGCTTGATGGATGAGGTCTCCAGGACTCTAAACAAATCCTAATCATATTTATGTGATATCATCTACTGTTAAATTCTGCTCCGTACTTGTAAAATTTTTATTTTTATACTGTATTGAGAATTTGTTCTGTTCTGTGTATTGTATTGTATTGTATTGTATTGACCCCCTTCATTTTGACATCCACTGCACGCCCAACCTACCTGGAAAGGGGTCTCTCTTTGAACTGCCTTTCCTGAGGTTTCTTCCGTTTTTTCCCTACAAGGGTTTTTTTGGGAGTTTTTCCTTGTCTTCCTAGAGAGTCAAGGCTGGGGGGCTGTCAAGAGGCAGGGTCTGTTAAAGCCCATTGCGGCACTTCTTGTGTGATTTTGGGCTATACAAAAATAAATTGTATTGTGTTGCACATTTCCAGTTGATCTTACCTAGCAACAGAAACACAAAGAACATGGAATGGTAGCACCCATAACAAAAAGAAAATGAGAAAGTAAAAACACTTCAAACCCATAAATAAATGTAATGGCTATATTCTTTGACATCTATAATCCCCAAAATGATATCTAAATATTTCAAGAGGCCAAGGAATGACTATAAAAAAAAAATTAAAAAACAAAAACCAGATCGTGGTACCTCTGGGTAGACCCTAGTATGTGTATCCCCTAAGTCAAGCTTCAGTTACCCACAAATACCTTGCAGTGTCGGCCATTTTCTACACCTCACTAACTTCTGATTCCTGTTTCTCCTTGAAAGTGGATTTGGGAGTAAGAAAGGAAAAGCTTTAACTGGTGGTGCAGGAGGCAAAATCTGTATGAAATAATGGTAACACTTTAGGTACTGCAAAGATGTATCTACGACTCATTTACTCTTATGTAACAAGCAGGGACGTGCGGTCATTGGAGGCAGAGCCTCACCTGTCATTATGAAAGGTAAAAAAACTAATAATGATAACATAAAATAAACGTGTCCACCAGTTTGGGCTGCAAATTTGTTTTCTGTATGATTCCAATACTTTAGATCATTTTTATAGTCAAAATCAGTGAATTTGCACATTTCCTGTTCAAATACTGGGGAGAAACATGAGGTGAGGTGCAGCAGCGATGAGCCTCACCTCACCTTGGACTGCGCTCTCCCTCACACGCTGGGTTGATGCCTGCAATTGGTGTGTGCCTGTTGACGTCTCTCTGTATGTCGCCAATATAAGGTTTTCAGACACGTTTATTATACACCCTGACTTTCTAATATCTTTAATGAAAGTGTGTAACATATTCAGTCTTGCTGATCGGACATGAAACCGCATTGAAAAGGCACAAGTTAAGGCAGACAGTACCGTGCCGCACTGAAAGGGGCGCATGTGAGCCTAACAGGTGCTCATTGCTGCTGTTCTTCTACGCAGAGGTGCCAATAAGTTAGCGATATCAGAAACTCAAGTGCACTGTAGCGGCCCATTTATTTTTATTTTTTGTTCCCGGCCAACACAGGGCGCAAGGCAGGAAACAAACCCCGGGCAGGGTGCCAGCCCACCGCAGGGCGCACACACACACACACCAAGCACATGCCAGGGACAATTTAAAATCGCCAATGCACCTAACCTGCATGTCTTTGGACTGTGGGAGGAAACCCACACAGACACGGGGAGAACATGCAAACTCCACACAGGGAGGACCCGGAAAGTGAAGCCGGGTCTCCTAATTGCGAGGCAGCAGCGCTACCCACTACTTTAACTTTAATTTTTTAAATATATATACAAGCAAGTACTTATTTACTTAAGTAAAAAGGTCAATGGGGTACTTCAGCATTCACTGGGTACATTTTTGCTTCTTTATTTCTACTTTTACTTAAGTAAATTGTTTGAGTTCTTCCTCCACCACTGTCAGCAGCACAATACACACAGTCATGCAGATATTGGTGAGACACTTCAGTTAAGGTTCACATCAAACACCAAAATGCGGAACAAATCTCAGTGATCTTAAACAAACTTTTCCTGACTCCACTTCCTGAAGCACATCCTGAGCTCTGATTGCTTAACTATCAGGCTTACTGACTCTGACACTTGGCTTGACATTTTTGACTTGGCAACGTGTCCCAATTTCTGTCCCTCTCAAAGCTGCTGCCTCCTCATGCAGTCAGTACATCTGCACTAAAGAAAGTGAACATCTGCCGAAGATCTGCGTCTGATGGTCTGACAGGAGTCAGTTAAGTCAACAGCAGCGAGCATTTGCTAAGATTTGCAAAGTGAGGCTTGGAAAGAGTAAGAAATCCAGTGTCAGATATATGAGAAGTCCAGATTGTGTGTCGTTCTCAGATGTCTAAGAGCTTTATAAGATTTTAGTAGACTAGCGTTTTAAAGATAATTGGGTAGGAACCAAGCATTGAGATGATCACAGTCATTTTCATGTCAGGGCACTTTCTTTATTGTTAAAACTGTAGAAGAAGGTTTCTAAGTTTCCGAGATTAAGTTCAGATTTGGACAGTGTTAGCGTAAGAAATGATTTTGGCAAGTAGGCAAAAAGTGAAACTATCAACCTATAAAACCCAATTCTTAAGTTCTTAAGTCTAAACTTTGCTCAGGCCAGACTTAACTGTTTTTGCCCAAACTACATGATGCAGAATTAGACCACTGTCCATACTTGTTGTCGTAACAGTCCTCCTCCTGTGCCTTTACAAGTATAACAAGTTTTTTTTTAAGTTCCATTAAAAGATCTCAATATTTTTAAAATATTTTATGTTCGCTAGTTACAGTTTTTAGAAGAAAATCAAGTGCTCACTACTGCTAGACTAGGCTTCTATGGTTTGCGACCAGAAAAAGAGTGGCTTCTACAGACGTGGACAAATGTGTTGGTACCCCTCCGGAAACACAAGAAGAACCCGCAATTGTCTCTGAAAAACTTGAAACTGACCAAAGTAATTGGCATCCATCTTTGATTATCAGACTTTTCTTTAGAGTTTTGATCCAACAGAATATTTCAAATCATAACACAAATGAAAATGGCCTGGACAAAAATGATGGGACCCTTAACCCTAATATTTTGTTGCACAACCTTTAGAGGCCATCACTGCAAACAAGCGATTCTTGGAGTCTCTCAATGAGACTTCTGCACCTGTCCACAGGTCGTTTGGCCCGCTCGATCTGAGCAAACTGCTCCAGCTCTTCCAGGTTTGAAGAGGACCTTCTCCAGACTGCATGCGTCAGTTCTTTCCATAGATGTTTGATAGGATTCAAATCAGGGCTCCTAGAAGGCCACTTCTGAATAGTCCAATGTGTTCTTTGCCACTCTTGGGTGCTTTCAGCTCTGAGCTCTGTGGGTCCTTCTCTTGTTGGAGGATCCGTCGCCTGACACTGGACAGTACGTTTTTCTCCACAATGTTTTGTTGGCCTCAAGATTTCATTGTTCCCCGCACAGACTCAAGCAACCCCAAAAACATAACTGAGCCCCCTCCATGTTCCACAGGAGCTATGGTGTGCTTTTCTTTGAAAACTTCGTTTTTCCGTCTGTGGGCATAAAGCTGATGTGACTTGCTAAAAAGCTCCAGTTTTGTCTCACCTGTCCAAAGGACATTCTCCTAGAAGCATTGTGGCTTGTCAATATGCATTTTAGAAAATTTCAGTCTGGCTTTTTTATGTGGAGACCTCCTGGGTCTTCTTCCATTGAGCCCACTGTCACTTAAAAAGAGATGGATGGTGCGATCAGACACTGGACTTTGACCCTGGAGTTCAGCTCAGTTGAATCTCTTTGGCAGTTGTCCTTGGCTTTTTGTCTACCATTCTCGCTGTCCTTCTGCTCATTCTGGGGTCGATTTTCCTCTTGCAGCCACGTCCAGACAGGTTGCCTACAGTCTCATAGACCTTAAACTTCTTAATAATATTTACAACTGAGCGACAGCTTGGAAACAAATCATTTGTTAAATCACATTCAGAGGTGGGTGATGCTTTCAAAGAGTGGAAGTGCTGACCGACCAACATGGAGTGACCCCGCTGATTCTCATTCACACAGGTAGGAGAACTACAGAGACCAGCAGAATCAGCTGCTTTAGTGCTTTTTCCTTTACATTTGAACATTAGAACACTCTCTAGATGAGAACAGGCCATTCAGCTCAACAAGCTTGCCAGTCCTATCCACTTATTTCTTCCAAAAAAACATCAAGTCGAGTTTTTAAAGTCCCTAAACTCTTACTGTCTACCACACTAGTTGGTAGCTGATTCCAAGTGTCTATCGTTCTTTGTGTAAAGAAAAACTTCCACGTTTGCTCGAAATTTACCCTTAACAAGTTTCCAACTGTGTCCCCGTGTTCCTGATGAACTCATTTTAAAGTCGCAGTCTCGATCCACTGTACTAATTCCCTTCATAATTTTAAACACTTCAATCATGTCACCTCTTAATCGTTTTTTGCTTAAGCTGTATAGGCTCCGCTCTTTTAATCTTTCCTGATAATTCATCCCCTGTAGCCCTGGAATCAGCCTAGTTGCTCTTCTCTGGACCTTTTCTAGTGCTGCTATGTCCTTTTTGTAGCCTGGAGACCAAAACTGCACACAATACTCCAGATGAGGCCTCACCACTGCATTATAAAGGCTGAGCAGAACCTCCTGTGACTTGTACTCCACACATCAGGGCGCTATATAACCTGACATTCTGTTAGCCTTTTTAATGGCTTCTTGACACTGTCGGGAAGTCGATAGCTTAGAGTCCACTATGACTCCTACATCTTCTCATAAAGTGTACTCTCAATTTTCAGACCGCCCATTGTGTATTCAAACCTAACATTTTGACTTCCTATGTGTAATACTTTACATTTACTGACATTAAATTTCAAGTGAGGATCTGATCTCACCAGACAAGGGTCATCACCTGGCCCTGCAGGTCAAGTCAGAAGTAAAGAATCAGCAAGTTGGTTGTACGGATTAAGAAACTCAATTTTAAATCACCTATTAAACAAATGACTAAGACTGCAGCTTCTCCATTTAAGAAACGTTAACACAGATTCAATCTTTTACATTATTTCAAGATGCTGAAAAATTAACATATGCTTTTGTTTCTAGCCGACTTGGATTATTGTCATGTAATCTTATCAGGACTTCAGGACCACCTGAATTAGCATTGTTACGCTGCTACCTGTTTCTTTTTCTGTTTTCTTTTCTCTTGAACCCGGGCACAGACAGACAGACATGGACGCCAAATGTCCCAAAATACACACGTTTTATTCTACTTTTCTGCACAATTAACACAGTGCACCACCAATAACGCTCCTAGTCCCTTCTATTTCTCTCTTCTGTCTCTTTTCTTCTGCCACCTCCACTCCTCACTCCCAAGCTCCGTCTTCTTCCACCCGACTCCGGCTCTGGAACGTAACCCCCGCGATAAGTGAGGGATGACTGTAATGCATGTCACACAAACAGCAATAAATGAGACAGATTAAAAAAATAAGTTTGTCCGAAACAAACCTTAGAAGCAGAATCCTCAACAACAAAAACAAAACAACAAAACAGACCAAAATACAGTTATAAAATGTGTTAGAAATATCACAGGATACAAACTGATCGTGTGCTTACATAAAACTGATCGAGTCCAAGCCCACCCAAAAAATCATTAAGTGTTAGCAGACTAAGCGTCTGTGAACTAATCGAACGAACTTCATGTGCCAACCGATAGTATACAAGTACAAACCAGTAACAGGCACACGTGACCAGTGTTGTGCAAGGTCACACTTCACAAGACGCTCAACGTTGAGGTCACACAGATTAAAACGAATATATTCACGTTTGTAGTTGGCCATTTCAATTTTGTACTAGTTCTACTAGTTCTTGTTCATTTCATTTATTTTGTATTTTTTAAGGAGTGACAATAAATGACCCATGAGTTTACAATTTTGCATGCCTTATATTAGGCTATTACAGTGTTCTTGAATAAAATACAATAATTATGATGACTTTTTTATTTAAATACACTTTATTGCATTATATCCAACAACAAACATGTACAACAATATATGTGAATATCGTCCAGGTCAAAAAAGAATAGATGCAAGTATACATCTAAATTACCGCTCTATTTCCAACCTTGTGACTGTAGAACCAGCGTGTACGTGAACTAACTTATTACACTGCCGCTCAAAATTCGCGTCACATATTGCATGTCCAGCGAGGAAAAATATCAAGTGGCCTCGCAAAGTACAACGTTTTCCTAAAAGCGAAAGCGGCGCTTCAACACGTGCTCATGTCAGCGGAGGTGCAGCTTAAGCACAAGCAGGCAGACACAGACAGTGCCAGTTAGATTTTACGTTATTTTTTCCGTATACAAATAAATGGCAAAATCCATCCATCCATTTTCCAACCCGCTGAATCCGAACACAGGGTCACGAGGGTCTGCTGGAGCCAATCCCAGCCAACACAGGGCACAAGGCAGGAACCAATCCCGGGCAGGGTGCCAACCCACCGCAGGACACACACAAACACACCCACACACCAAGCACACACTAGGGCCAATTTAGAATCGCCAATCCACCTAACCTGCATGTCTTTGGACTGTGGGAGGAAACCGGAGCCCCCGGAGGAAACCCACGCAGACACGGGGAGAACATGCAAACTCCACGCAGGGAGGACCCAGGAAGCGAACCCAGGTCCCCAGGTCTCCCAACTGCGAGGCAGCAGCGCTACCCACTGTGCCACTGTGTAAATGGCAAAATATTCATACAAAATAAATATTCGTAAAAATCCACCATTGGTACTTATCCGAACACCGTATTCGGATTCGGCTCCACCCGTACATTACAGGGTAGGGCAAAACGTTTAATGTGGACCTAAACGAGATGCAGATGGTCACCTAAAACTGAAGTAGCTCACGTTCAAGTATCCATCCATTTTCCAACCCGCTGAATCTGAACACAGGGTCACGGGGGTCTTCTGGAGCCAATCCCAGCCAACACAGGGCAGGAACCAACCTCGGGCAGGGTGCCAACCCACCGCAGAACACACACAAACACACCCACACACCAAGCACACACTAGGGCCAATTTAGAATCGCCAATCCACCTAACCTGCATGTCTTTGGACTGTGGGAGGAAACCGGAGCGCCCGGAGGAAACCCACGCAGACACGGGGAGAACATGCAAACTCCACGCAGGGAGGGCCTGGGAAGCGAACAGGTCTCCTTACTGCGAGGCAGCAGCGCTACCACTGCGCCACCATGCCGCCCACGTTCAAGTTCGTCACTTGCAAATATCGGCGCAGTGGTAGTGCTGCTGCTTTGCAGTAAGGAGACTGTGGAAGATTGTGGGTTCGCTTCCCGTTTCCTCCTTGTGTGGATAGCGCTTTGAGTACTGAGAAAAGCGCTATATAAATGTAATGAATTATTATTATTATTATTATTAAATATGTTATGTTAAGTGCACCGTCCTTAGAAAAATGAGCTTGTTCAATGATCGCACTCTTTTGAACCAGTTCATGCACAACACTGCACGTGACCCAGTAAATCAAATTCAAGTCAATACAGCTCATGCCCAACCAGTACAACACTGGACATACACAAATCCATAACACACACACACACACCCGGTGCACACTGTAGGAATGAAAGCAGCACTGCGCATATGCAAACCAATGAAGTACACGAGCTCACCAATAGCAAACAGCCAATTAGCTCATTGTCCAGATAACTGGTCGATTACTTACTTACCAATGCCACCCACAGGCGTAGGTTTCTCTATGCAGTGCACACTCAGAAAAGAGAACTCATTGGGTTGTTGAACTGAATTCAGATGATCCCATCTGCTGGCTGTGCACAGCCATTCCTACCATATTGACATGAGAACGTCACTGTAACACACCGATTTGCGCACCATAGTGTAAACACGGTGGCCTAAAGATTACACACACAAGTATATGATTTGTGGCCTCTTTGACCCTTTAAAAATGAAAGGTGCTGCAAAACACATAAAGCAGGATTTTCCTGGGAGCGAAAAATATTGGAAAAGGTGTAGAAAAGTAGGTGAGAAAATCCAAATATCAGTACCGTAAAATACTAAATAGTGATTAAGGATAAAACGGCAATGGAAAAACAAGAAATAGGCTGACATGGAGAAAGAAGAAACATATAAGTGACGGAAGCCAGAGATTTAGAGATGGCCGCAAAGAGACAAAGGCACAGGAAAAAAAACCAAATGTAAAGCACAAAGAACAAAAGGGTAAGCACAGGTTTGCTTTTTTAATTTTGTAGTTTTCATCTCAGGTCTCGGACTAAAAGGAAGAGAGGAAAGACCACAGAAAGTAAAAGTTCAGAAGATAGGAAATCAAACACAAGTAGCACTTAAAAGTCCATTTACATTACACCTAGGGGTAAACCCAGTGTGTTGGAGTGGCATCGCCGTCTGAACGTTAATCATAGCTGGCTGGCACCGATCTGTGCTGCTGGTGTTGTGAATTGCTAAACTCAGCTCTGTGGAACCTGTCGACATAACTGGATGAAGCAATTTCAGGAATTTCCACTTCAGCACAATATACGCAGATAGAATAAAGACTACGACAGAAAGATAGAAAGGACATTTGAAAGGGCTTCTCTCACCTGATGCCACCTGGATGAGAAGCAGCGCCACACTGAGCCCCAGCACCCCGTCAAGCAGCATTGTGATGAGGCAGCTCTTTAGCGCGGAACCACTCTGGGCTGAATGAACGGTTGGGCAAGCCAGCTTGACGGCGTGACTTCCTCGCTGCCACTTCCTCTTAGATGTGAACTTAGTAGCAGCCTTCAGATTTGAGTTTGTTTTCCTTCTGTTTTTTTTTTTTTTGTCTTCAATAATATTATTTAAAAACACAGAACTACAAGGAGAGAGTTGCTGATGCTCTTGGTGGCTGCTTATTGCAATGCATCAGTTAGTCACATCCTAACATGTCACCAGACCTTCTTGTAGTCCTAATAACGCGTCAGTAAAGCGCTCATTCATCTCGGTGCAGTGTCACATACTAAAACGACTGGGCGAGGACACGTCTCAGAGTATGGGAGACGTCAGTGTCAGGCTTTAATTGGAGCAAATCTGATCAGGGGCTCTGAATACGCCACACTACACACAGATGAAAGACCACTTTACTGAGGCCAAAGACCACAAGAAGCCTTTGTTAAGGTCTCATTACCTAGGCCAGATAAAGACCCCCATGGGCCCCAGGGTGTCCAAGCTCAAAAGCCCCCAAAAGCATAAATTTACACATTAGGAACATCACACACAGTGCCCTCCATAATGTTTAGGACAAAGACACATTTCTCCTCTGCTCCACTGTTTAAAATTACAAATCAAATAATTCAGACTTTGTGATTAAAGTTCACACTGCAGACCTTCATTTAAGGGGATTTGCACACATTTCAGTCACACCATGGAGAAATGACAACACTTTTCCTGTGTGGTTCCCCCCATTTCAGGACACCATAATGTTTAGACACAGGTGTTTGTGATTCCTCAGGTGGGTTTCATTGCGTCATAAAATATCTCAGCTCGCTTCTACACTTCAGAGTTTGTAGTCACCATTGTTCAACAAGAGGATGAGAGAGCTGTGCCCATGAAAGTCAAACAAAAACCATTATGAGGCTGAAAACCAAGAATTAAACCATTCAAGACATTGGTAAAAGCTTAGGAGTACCTAAACGAACTCTCTGGAATATCATTAAGAAGAAAAAACGCACTGGTGGGCTCAGTAATCACAAAGGGACTGGTAGGCCAAGGAAGACCCCCACTGCTGACGACAGAAGAATCCTCACGATGGTAAAGAAAAAGCTCCAAAAGCCTGCCCGACAGATCAGACACAGTCTTCAGGAGGCAGATATGTGTGTGTCAGAGACGACTAGCAGCAGAAGACCTCAAGAACAGAAATACAAAGACTACACTGCAAGATGCAGACCACCAGTTAGCCACAAAAACAGGATGGCCAGATTACAGTTTGTGAAAAAGGACCTAAATGAGCCTGCAGAATTCTGGGAAATGGTCTTGTGGACAGAAGAGACAAAGATGAACCTGCATGAGTGATGGCGAGAGCAAAATGTGGAGATGAAATGGAACTGCTCAAGATCCAAAGCAGACCACCTCATCTGTTAAACATGGTGGTGATGGTGTTATGGCTTGGGCATGTATGGCTACCACAGGTCCTGACACACTACTCTTCACTAATGGTGGAACTGCTGATGGCAGCGACCCAATGAATTCTGAGGTCTATAGAAACATCTGATCTGCTCAAGATCCTCCAAACTTGTTGGACGGCGCTTCATCTTACAACAAGACAATGATCCAAACATACTGCGGATACAACACAGGAGTTTTTCAAAGCTAAAAAATGGACAGTTCTTGAAATGGCTAAGCCAGTCACCCGATTTAAATGCAGTTGAGCAGGCCTTCCATATGCTGAAGAGAAAACTTAAGGGGACAAACAAGCAGGAGCTGAAGATGGCTGCATTAGAGGCTTGGAAGAGCATCACCAGAGAAGACCCTCAGCACCTGGTGATGTCAATTGCACGTGAGGGAAATGCGAGAAAGTACTAAATATGACGGCTTTAACAGACCTGCCATTGCTGTGTCCCAAACATTATGGAGGGTAATGTATGTCAGGGATTGAAAACAAATCCCAAACTTTTTTCTGTATTCCAATGAATGTAACAAACAAATGCATGGGTGCAACATGACATGAGCTGGACATCAACTTTCTTCTAATGTTGCAGTTAACGAACAGCCATTGAACATTTTTAAAGGCCTATGCTACTTTGTGGCAAAAAGTTAATATGTAACGGAGCGTTTTTAAAAGTCACCAATCTTACACCACATAAAACAGAAGACCAGTAGGGGGGGCTCTTCATTTGGATTTGGCGTAGTCAGATGCGTCTCATCGTCTTCCACACTGCTGTTCATGTCTGTCGGTGACCCGCAGGATTGGGGGTCCCGGTGCTGCCAAGGCTCCTGACTTCCTCATGACTCTCAACTGCAGTATTCATGGCTTGCTCAAAGTACTTGTTCAGAATATTACTTTGGTTTATTTTTTGAAAATGTCAGGTGTAGTTTTACTTCCCGCTGCTTTTTTTTTTTTTTTTTAGTTTATCTTTTGAGGGGTCTCATTTTGAATGACCATGTGGACTTTTTTATTTTTGCAGCAGGGTAACACATGAAATGTTTGCCCTCCTAAAAGTGACCCATTAAACACCAACTCTGGTCCTGCCTAACTGCTCATCATTTTGTTTTCAAAAGAACTTTATTGAGGTCTGATTGGAGAGGCTTATAATCGTACGGATCGAGGGGGAGCATGTTGTGTGTGTTAGATGGCGGGTTGATGTGAGCGCCCATACTGTTGAACTTTTCCTGTCATTAGGTGTTTCTCTCTCTCACACATACAATGGCCCCTTTGTGAGCACCCTAGATGGTGGATCACGCCATGCTTGTTGTGTAACGGTAGGTGACTAAAAGTGGCATTAAAGGTGGTCCCTAAACTATTTTTACCATTAAATGATTTTATTGAACTGGTTAATCTATTTTCTAAATCCAATGTCACACACGTGTGACTAGGAGTGAGCTGAGTGGACCAAGTGGAGGTGATTACCTGCCGGGCCAGAGGGTGGCGGGGTGCTCTAAACCTGTTTCTGTTATTTCTGCAGACCAGATACGGAAAAACCTGCCTGATCTGACGTCACTTCCAGTTTACAGACTATAAAATCTCCATCTTGCCAAACTAATTCAGTTCATTCTGGGAACTCGAATTAGCAACATTGTTGTGTTCAATCTAAGTCTTTTGCAGCCAGGAACAATATACGGGTGGCTGTCCCAAACCTTTTTCAGTGTGTTGAGACACACCAAATAATAATTGCACTCAAGGGGTCCCAATGTGTGGCTCATTAGGTTCCCCACTGGTTTTAGGCAGACCCTTCAACTGTGTGGTGGTAGTGACAAGGATCCTCAAAAAACCAAACTAGAAACAGAGGTGTAGCGCTTAATGGAATGTCTGTTCCAGTTCTGACATTCAAGATCTGCAGACACCTTGTAGCTCCCATAGGATGTGGTCCTTGTCTTGCAATCTCAGACAAAACATGGCTGGGCGAGGCCTACCCAGAAATCACATCTGCATGGTCCTACGAGCAGAGCCCAATGTGTCTCATATTCAATCAGACCTGGGCAAGAAGGATTTCTGAGGCCCTCAACTGCACACCTCTACAGCCCACCTAAAGTCACATCACATTTAAAAGATCACAAGTATCTTCTTCTTCTTCTTTTGGCTGCTCCTGTTAGGGGTTGCCACAGCGGATTATCTTCTTCCAAATCTTCCTGTCCTCTACATCTTGTTCTGTTACACCCATCACCTGCATGTCCTCTCTCACCACATACATAAACCTCTTAGGCCTTCCTCTTCTCCGCTTCCCTGGCAGCTCTATCCTTAACATCCTTCTCCCAATATACTCAACATCTCTCCTCTGCACATGTCCAAACCAACACAATCTCACCTCTCTGACTTTGTCTCCCAACCGTCCAACTTGAGCTGACCCTCTAATGTCCTCATTTGTAATCCTGTCCATCCTTGTCACACCCAGTGCAAATCTTAGCATCTTTAACTCTGCCACCTCCAGCTCTGTCTCCTGCTTTCTGGTCAGTGCCACCGTCTCCAACCCATATAACATAGCTGGTCTCACTACCATCCTGTAGACCTTCCCTTTCACTCTTGCTGATATCCGTCTGTCACAAATCACTCCTGACACTCTTTTCCACCCATTCCACCCTGCCTGCACTCTCTTTTTCACCTCTCTTCCACAATCCCCATTACTCTGTATTGTTGATCCCAAGTATTTAAACTCATCCACCTTCACCAACTCTACTCCCTGCATCCTCACCATTCCACTGACCTCCCTCTCATTTATACACATGTATTCTGTCTTGTTCCTACTGACCTTCATTCCTGTCCTCTCTAGAGCATATCTCTACCTCTCCAGGGTCTCCTCAACCTGCTCCCTACTATCGCTACAGATCACAATGTCATCAGCAAACATCATAGTCCACGGGGACTCTTGTCTAATCTCGTCTGTCAGCCTGTCCATCACAATTGCAAATAAGAAAGAGCTCAGAGCCCATCTACTGTAAAACTAGTAACAGACTGTTTAAGGAGTGATAATGTCTGTAATATATTAGTATTTTTGAAATAGATTATTGCTATTGCTTTATTGTTGACATCCCAAACTCTAACTGTTTATACACAGAATCATAAGAGCTACCATATAAAAAGACAAATTCAGTTTTTGACTCACCCCTTAATCCACTGGCCTCCCCTTCGTCTTCCTCCTCAATGATGGCTTTGTAATCCAAGGCACCTGTGATGTTGTTCTCAATGGCCAGCAGAGCAAAGTCACTCATTGATGATCTCAGGTAGGTTTTCACCTGTTTCATAACAGAGAAGGACCTTCTCCTGAGCCGTTAGAAAGTGAAAGGGTCACGAACAGCCATAGGCAGATATCAACAACAATAACAATGTATTTTTATAGAGGGCTTTAACAAGCCCTGTTTAATTGATAGCCCCCCAGCCTTGACTCTCTAAGAAGGAAAAAAAAAACTTACAGGAAAAACAAATAAATCTTCGTAAAGGCGATTCAACGACAGACACCCAGTTCAGGTAGGTTGGGCGTGCAATGAGTGTCAATATAAGATGGAAGACAGTCCTCGTCTCAGAGCAAGATGGCTCTGACAGTTATTGGTCTTGTATTAAATGAGCACATCAGGAAACAGAGCCCACCATTCAAACGTCTGTGATGAGAGGAGCCGGGATGGGTCTGCAGATATTTCAGTAGTAGACTTTGGCTGGTTTTGGCAGTCCCACTGGTCTTTGCCCTGGTATTAACCTCAGCTGTCCTTCAATTCTGACCGGGCCCCCTTCTCCTTGTCACTGAGAAGCACCCCCTTAGCATGATGCTGCCACCACCATGCTTCACTGTATCAATGGTATTAGGCAGGTGATTAGCATTGCCTTGTCTTCTCCTGACGTAGTGTTTGGAGTTCTGCCTGAAGGGTTCAATATTTATAGATTACAGTAATATAATACATCATATTAATATATAATTTATATTAACACATGGCAGCTCACCCTAAGGTTCAATATTTGTCTCATTACAGCAGAGAATCTTCTTCCTCAGGCTCTCAAGAGTCTCTAAACTGTCAATCATGGCTTCTGTCCAGCCATTCTACCGTGAACGCCTGATTGTTGGAGTGCTACTGACATGGCTGTCCTTCCAACAGGTTTTCCAGTCTCAGCAGAGGACTTCTGAAGATCTGTTAAGAAAAACCATTGGAATCTCTTCTTGCCCAGTTACTCAGCCTGGCTGGACATCAAACTGTAGAAGAGAGTCCCGGTGGTTCCAAACTCCTTCTGTTTCACAATTATTGAGGCCCCTGTGCTCCTGGGGGCGCTCAAAGCTTTAGAAATGGTTTTATGTCTTTGTCCTGATCTATACCTCACCACAATTTCACCCTGGAGGTCTATAGAAATGTCTTGGACTTTATGGCTTGGTTTGATCCTGACATGCAGTGCCCAATCATTTCAGTTTGCCACAGGTGGACTCTAATCAAGTTCTAGAAACATCTCAAGGAGAATGAAAGCAAACAGGAGGCACCTGACCACAATATGGAGTGCCACATTATCTGAATACTTAAATGCATGAGAGATTTCAGTTTTTGATTTTTAATAACACTAGGGGGCTTTGCCCCCTGCTCGCTTCACTTGACAACCCCCGGGCCTGCGCTACATGCTAGCCACTGTGCAGTTCTGCCGCTCGCGTATGGGGATGCGGACGGACAATTTAAACAGATTGTTATTTTCATGTGAATTGTTACATATGCATAATAGAACTAACTCTTTTACATTACAGCAAGTAATTAACCATATTAAAAAATATTAAAATGTAATCATTTGAAAGTAAATTATGTTTCATGTTGTTGTGTTATACGTTAAATTAACACGCAAATACTTTTTAAACTTACACTTTTACTGTAAAACTTCTGTAAAAACAATTTTTTTAATTAAATTTTCATCAGTATCGCATTGAATTTTGATTCTGTGTTTGGACTTTCATCGTGACAACGCAAGGTATAACTGCTCGTGAGTGAATTTTGTTTCTTTCTCTTTATTAAATAAAATTACTTTTTCGAATGTTTGGCTCCGAGATTTGCAAATTGTCTTTGCAAAAGCTATTCTAACAGGAAACTGTAAACGTTTTAATACGAATGGCATATCAAGATCTCCTTTGTTGTGTAATGTTATCCCCTGAAGATGTACTAAATTACCTTTCTTGGATACATCCTTCTTTCAACAGTAATTCGGCCGGTGGAAGACCAGATGGTGTTAACGGTTGTAGATGTTCTTTAGGATATTGTAAGTTGATGTTTTCATCTTCTGCATGATTGCCACCAACTGTTTCAGCATAGTCTATGGATACGCATTTCACTGATTTGAAATGTAACCAATCGACATTTTTGGAGTCAATTCGTCTGACTTCATCGTTTCTTGGTGCTAGGATTGCCTGTGTACTCATTTTTTCTGTTGATAACCCTTCGTGATGAAATTCTTCAATAAGATTTGGACATAATATGTCTTTTTTAAGTGGGAACTTAAAGTGAGGAAAACGTTAAAATTTATAAGATCAGAGAGAGCAGGAACTGTGTCTGACAAAAGTATTCACATGAATGAGAGGTGAGATTACTGTGTGTGTGATTGAAAATGGTTGAGAGGAGGGCGTGACTTGAAAAAATCTCATGACCAAAGTCTCATCTCGCGAGACTTGTCTTCAAAAAAAGTCTTGTATCGTTGCATGATTTTTTTTATATAATAGATTTGTAAACCTTTCTGAAAACATCACTGTTGTCAATTAGTTAAGGAGTGTAGACCAATGGTCACAATTGCCACTTTTGACTATTTCAAATGAAATTGACCACACAATAAATTGTGCTGAAGGCAAAGGGTCTGAAGATGTTCTCAGTCCATGGTATACTGTAATTTGCTGATTAAAGCACAATTCACATTTGTGAAAATTTCTACAGCTTCAAATAGTATGAAATATTAGACTTTGTGACTAGAGGGTGTGCATTAATTGACCCTAAATCCAAAATATGGCAAAGAGATAGAATTGAGGCAGGCAGCTTGGTGCAGTGGGTAAAGGCGTTGGACTTCAGATCCTGAGGTTGTCGGTTCAAATCCTGCTACTGACGCTCTGTGACCCTGAGCAAGTCACTTTGAAAACCAAAAGAAATGTAACCAATGGTGTCTCATAAATATTATCAGCCAAAAAAAAAAAAGACCAACTATTACAACAAAGCGGTGACACTCACGTGTGCATGGGGGGCAGCTAAAGGGCTCAAATGATGGTAATCCCATTTCGGACCAGCGGATGGCAGTGTGCACTAACCCTTTCTCTCTTTCTCCTGCAGACCACCTGAGGGAAATTCCGCCTTGGCCAGCCAAGATCGGCCCCATGCCCATCGACGTCACTTGTGCTTCCAGTGATGCTACTTCCTTCACCTGACTTTAAAAACACCATTTTGTTAGCCATGAATCAGTTCTGTTTTGGACTCAACTCTGTGAAGACCGTATGATGATTTTTTTGCTCTCTTTTTCCGGCCATAGGGATGACTACCACAAACCTTTTTTCTGAGTTCTTCTCTTTTATTTAAAGGGGCCATAACAAGACACCCAGTGGCGTAGCTAGTGGGGAGGGGGCAAGGGGGGGCATCTGTCCCCGGGCGCAGCATCCAGGGGGCGCCAAATTGATGTTACGAAATTTTAGAATGAAATGCTTTCCATTCTTAACTGCACTAAAAAGTAAATAAAAAACATACCCAACAGACAATAATTTATCCCCTCCACTACTCTAACATGCTTGACTGCCACCCAGAAACATTTTTGACGTTATTAAACAGGTCGCGCAACTGACATGAGGCATTAGTGTATCATTGTGTAAGTTGTTGCAAACGCCATTTCTGTGTGATAGATAGATAGATAGATAGATAGATAGATAGATAGATAGATAGATAGATAGATAGATAGATACTTTAATAATCCCAAAGGGAAATTCACATACTCCCTCAGCAGCATACTGTTAAAGAACAATATTAAATTATTAAAGAGTGATACTTTGTATAATGTTAACGTTTACCCCCCCCCCCCCCCCCCCCGGGTGGAATTGAAGAGTCACATAGTGTGGGGGAAGAACGATCTCCTCAGTCTGTCAGTGGAGCAGGACGGTGACAGCAGTCTGTCACTGAAGCTACTCCTCAGGACTCTCCCCTGTTCCAGGCTCAGGTTGAAGATGCGCTGTAGAGGACTCCCCAGCTCCAACACACAGACCTTCAGCAGTCGCGGTGATACTCCATCTGGACCCACTGCTTTGCTGGCACAAAGTCTCCTTAGCTCTCTGCTCACCTGCGCTGCTGTAATTGTGGATGGGGATGTCTCTCCTATGCTGGTATCAGCAGAAGGATGGTTGGAAGGGTGCAGTACTCTAAGGTGAGAGTGGGTTAGGGTGGTCAAGCCTGTTAAAAAAGTTATTCATCTGGTTTGCTCTCTCCACACCACCGCTTTGAGCTGCAGCCAGTGATGATCTTCATCCCATCCCACACTTCCTTCATGCTGTTTGTGTGCCAAGTGATTTGTGTTTATGTGTTTGATAGAAAATTGATTGGGCTGTGGTGAAGTATTCTAGTAGATGGCTGCAAAAGTCTAGATGTTTCCCCATCATATTTTCATACGAATAAATTGTAAGTAATGCAGTTTTTATAAATATATAATTATTTTGCTTTATAATTTGCTATATACTTTCTTTAAAATCATTTTTTATTTGCGGAAAATGAATTTTTTCTTACAAAAACTAATGACGGATTGTTGTCTTAATTATTTCACTTTGTTCTATCTTTATAAATTTAGCGAAACCTTGAAAATATACACATAAAAGTGCTTTAAAAAAATTAAAATATTTAAAAATTTAAAACTATATTTTTCTTAAAATACTATTATTTTAAATACATTTTTAAAAATGTTCTTTCCCTTCCCCATTGCATTTTGGCAAACAGGAGGGGGCACGAAATCTTCAGTTGTCCCTGGGCGCTGAAAACTCTAGCTATGCCTCTGAAGACACCAAACAAAAAAAGTCCAGGCCGGACTAAACCACAAGTCGCCCCTCTCCCTGGAAGGTCAGCTGCCCCGTTGTCTTACCTTCATTTTTTTTGGTTCCCTTCTTGTCTTTTTTAGCCCATTTTCCTTCCACCAGGTGAGCTCTTCTCTCTACCAATCATCCTGATTCAAAAGTCCCTTTGCTGGGGTCCTAAAGGGTCTTTTAGGTCACTCCATGAGAAATCCTTCCAGTGATGGCTCTGGGACCACATCTGAGGTGAGCAAAGCCCCAGAGAATTCATGAGACCAACTGGCTAGAGCTCCACCTAGTGGTCCCAGGCATTAAAGGCCTTACTAACCGTGTGGCACCTTACTTGTTTATTATACGCGGTGGCAGGAGGTCCTCAAGAAGTGGATGGGTTTCTCTACCACCAGCTATTCGTCAAGTGGGCTTCTTAAAAGTTCCCCCTAATATTGCTTTGTGACTAAGCTCTGGACAGTCACTACTTTGGAGCATAGGGCCTTCAAGTTGGTAGTCCTGTAAGCCCACCAGCACATCCCGCTGCTCGACTACTAACTTCACTCACAATGCAGTGGCTCCTTTCTCTTTCCGCCACTGGAGTTTTCATCAGTGAGGTCCAAGAGTGATGGAATTGATTGGGACACCAGAAGAAGTGGCTCAGTCAAAGTGATAAAAAAGCAAATGAATTGAATGAAATAAAGCATCAGGCCAGTGTTCCCTAATCTTGTCTTTCAAGTGATTTATGCTTTCTATGGTGACGTGGAATGCATTTTCAAATTATCTCCTCAAAAGGGGCCAAGAATACCCACTGATTGTGTATTGAAATGGCCTCCCTGACATGCAGACAGTGTGCTGGAGCGGCTAAGCAGTCACAAAGCTGTGCGTTCAAATCCTGACCCCCAAACCCCCAAGGAAGTCCCTTAAGCTGCTTGTGCTTCAAAAGTAAGAGCAATCAGAGATTAACCGGATCTTATCAGTCTGCTTCGAGTAAGGGTGCCCACCAAGACTAACTAGAACGTCACTACTAAGGGGCTTCTTCAAACCCGCAGTAGTGTGGCAGAGGGTGAGATCTGCAGTTGTTGGTCCTCTTGGGACTCTGACCTGGATTTCCTTCAGAAAGAAGTCATTCAGACACATCCATCCATTTCATGAGCCCCCAAATTCAGGGTCACAGACGACTGAGATACAGAACAGTCCAGGAGGAATTGCTTCATGAGTTGTACAACAGTGCCTCCTAGTGGCAACATTTTATCAAATGAAAATCTGGTGAAACTTCTTGGAGAAGAAATAAACATCAGCCTGTGCCCACCCAGGTGGTGTCCTCATAAGTTTAACTCCCTTTGTCTAACAGAACATCTGAAACCAAGCTGATCCAAACTGTGGGCCATCATCTGTTCAAATGGATAATGAAAGTCCATGGTTGCTACTAATGATTTCCACCAAACCGTTTCTCACTTTTTTCTGCTGTTGTGGATTTCAGAAGATCTTATTCTTGATACCAAATATAATAGTTTACAACACTCAATTAAATCACTGATGTGGTCCTGCCATGGTCCTTCAGGCAGCACTGTTGACCTGAGAAGTTCTATCATGTCCGGCCTTGCAAGTAGTGGATATCCCTGCAATGATTTAACGTACATTTCCAGCAGCTTTCTCCATTCCTGGCCAACATACCTAAATATGCAGGTGGTACTTCATGCACTAAGGTATAGTCCTGCGCCCGAAGTGATTTAGGAAACACAATACATGTGCCTCTTAACACAAACTGATCAGCTGAACGTAGCCCACTAGCTACTGGTGACACCACATTGGATGACATGACTGACGTCTCTCTGTCCAGGGCTGAGTTGCAGCATTCACTGCGACTGCCCTCCGGTTGAGTCAGAAGTTTCCACACACTTGGGGTGAATTCTTTAAAACTCTTTCTAACCCCTCCACAGATTTTATACTAACAAACTATAAATTTGACATATCGTTTAAGAAATCTGCTTTGTGTGATGCAAAACTCATTTTTTCCAACAATGTTGAGAGAACTCAGAGTATTTCACTTTTTATCGACTATATAACAATTCTAGTGGGTCACAAGTTTACATTCACTTTGTTCATATTTGGTAGCATTGCCTTTAAATTGTTTAACTTGAGCCAAATGTTTTGGGTCACCTTCCACATGCTTAACTGATAAGTTGTTGGAATGTTGTCCCATTCCTCCTCCAAACTTAACTGGTGTAACTGGGACAGGTTTGTAGGCCTGTTTGCTCGCACACACTTACTCAGTTCTGCCCACAAATGTTCACTTGGATTGAGGTCAGGGCTTTGTGATGGCCACTCCAGTACCTTGACCTTGCTGTCCTCAAGCCATTTTGCCACAACTTTGGAGGTGTGCTTGGGCTTATTGTTCGTTTGGAAGACCCATTTGCGACTGAGCTTCAACCTCCTTGCTGAGCTCTTGAGATGTTGCTGCAGTATATCTCCATCATTTTCCTCCCTCATGATGCCATCTATTTTGTAAAGTGCATCAGTCCCACCTGCAGCAAAGCACCCCCACAACATGATGCTAATATGCTTGATGGTTGTGATGGTGCTGTTTGGTTTGCAAGCCTCAGCCTTTTTACTTCAAACATAATGATGATCATTATGGCCAAACAGTTTAAATCTTGGATTCATCAGACCAGAGGACATTTTTCCAGAAGGTAAGATCTTTGTCCCCAAGTGCCATTGCAAACTGCAGTCTGGCTTTTTATGGTGGTTTTGGAGCAGTGGTTTCCTCCTTGCTGAGCAGCCTTTCAGGTTATGGCGATGCAGGACTTGTTTTACTGTGGATATTGATGCTTGTCTGCCTGCTTCCTTCAGCATCTTCACAAGGTCCTTTGCTGCTCTTTTGGGATTGAGTTGCACTTTTTGTGTAGGAGGCTGAATGCGTCTCCTTCCTTAGTGTTATGACAGCAGTGTGGTCCCATGGTGTTTATACTTATGTATTATTGTTTGTACAGATGAACGTGGAACCCTCAGGTATTTTGAAATTGATCCCAAAGATGAGCCAGATTTGTGGAGCTCCACAATTATTTTTCTGAGGTCTTGGCTGATTTCTGTCGATTTTACCATTATGTCAAGCACAGAGGCAGTGAGTTTGATGGTAGGCCTTAACATCCATCCACATGTTGGCTCCAGTTAGGCTAACTGGCTATCAGAAGCTAATTGTCTAATTGCCTAAAGACTTGACATAATTTTCTGGAATGTTCTAAGCTGTTTGAAGGCACAGTTAAGAAAGAGAATATAAAATTGTGACCCACTTGTGATATACTCAGTAAAAAGTGAAATACTCTGAGTTCTGTCAACATTGTTGGAAAAAACGACTTTTGCCCTGCACAAAGCAGATGTCTTAAACGATATGCCAAATTTATAGTTTGTTAGTATAAAATCTATGGAGGGGTTAGAAAGTTTTAAAGAATTCATCCTAAGTGTGTGGAAACTTCTGACTTTAGCTGTACAGGGGTCCTTTATTAACTCTTCATGGGGTGTGCAGTGCACACACTGGTGCATTTACATACAGGAATGGTCTTCCATTCCCATTTTTGTTATAAAGCTGAAACAACAGGGAATGAAGCATAAAGGAAGTAATAAACAAAACAAATTTGACAAACGACAGGAGACCATTTAGTCAAGGCAGGAACAATCCCTGGGCCGAGCACCTCTTCATCAAAGGATGAACACACACACACACACTGTGGAAGAATAATTTTAGGGTAACATAGCATTCATCTTAAAGAAATAGCATAAAGGCTTAATAAATGTCACACCGGGAAACCAGATAAAGGTCAAGTGAACAACAAAATGTACACTGAAATATAAGAACTGGTTTAGGAAAAATCCTGAGATGGTCAAGTAAGTAAAGAATGTACCAGAAGAAAGGTTGATGTAATATGCACTGAAGATGACTAAGAGATGACTACGCAGATGTCCTAGAAATGACAATGGACAATTGTTAAATGCACAGAAATTTCAAGGGTGGTGAATAAGAAGAACCAGAATATAATATATCAGACTTGAATTTTATATAAATCATTTGGGTGTAAACCAACAAACCAACCAGAGTAAAATGTATGCATTGATTGACACTGTATGTAAATTCAACAGTTTATAAAATGAACCTCTATCCTTTGTTTCTGTGGTCATTCACTGTAAAAAATAAATCTTGCATGTGTGAAAAATAATAATAGAAAATAGCTAACTATGCTCAAATAATCATTACTTTAATTAATAAAAATGGGGTTTACCCTTTTTATTGATTATTTAATTGTAATTCAATAAAAAAAATTAAGAATAATGTTAACTTATTATTTTTCTTAAAATGTAAACATTTTTTATAACTTATTCTAAGTAAAAAACTATACTGTGAATTGAGCACATTTAAGTTAAGTTAAATGTAATGACTCGGCACTTCCTCTCACATCGATTTCATGGTCTTTACAACAAAGCATTTAGCTGTAACGTTTATCCATAATAAGAGCTATTTTACTATGAATGTGTAAGTATAAAGCATATTAATTCCATAATGAATAACTAGTATTTAATTTTGTTAAGTTACAGACGTAAGCATTTGTTGTTTTCACGAAAACTTCCCCTTCATGTGGGAAACATGGCGAGCAAGGTAGCATCTTTCTAACAACCTACCTCGTTGGTTTGCTTTAAAATGCAGGCACATTTCTCGGATAGTTACATATGTTCATATTTTTTTTTTATCGTTTAAAACTTTTATTTTACACAGAAAAAGAGAATGACACTTTGAGATAAGTTTGACAACGCTATGGCGTTTGTCCTAAACTACGACATGTAAACAACATAAAAAGACGTTTGCCTAACCGTCACGGTATTATTTGACCTCTTATTTAATTAGTGTTCTACACAGGTAATGTATTTTCTGGTTAATTTTTAACACTGTGATTTATTTAATGATGTTTGATTTCCTATGTCCTATTTTATTTCAGGATTTTCGCTATCGCATACTGAAAAGTAGTGGAAAAGGCGGTCATTCATTTAAGCGGATATGTTGGCGTAAATGCAGGACGTGTCTGAAGAGCGCCATCTGCCTCAGGATTTCACGCAGTTCACTCTCTACGTTTCCTTCCTGTTTACCACTTATTCCTGGGACATTATTTGATTGAGATATACTTTTTGAAGAAAATTTAGAAAAAGGAAAGAATTTTCATTGACATTTGAATGTCAGTAATTCAGTACAAGTTATCCTCGGACATTTGATTTAATTTTCCTTTGAAAATATAACTCCATTGTTGTGACTATCTGTGTATGTTCAAGATTGGCACCTACTACACTTATTTTTAAACTCCAAAATTCAGTGAACGAGAATAAACAGCTACAATCTGGGAGTGGGTCCGTTTTTTACAGGAGGTGTTTACCTGAAGGAGTTAGGAGAACAACAAGAAGCACGAGGCTCTTCAGGCTACGGCTACACCAGTGCAGTCCTTCAGGCAGGCCGATGCCCCTCACTGTGCATTTGGGTCCGGGTCGCCATTGTGTGCTTTCGAGTACCTTTCCTCCATGAAGGCTCTCCATTGCAGGCTTCTTCTCAATGAGGAGAGCCACACACAAGTCTCCATGGAGATGACCCCTTCTTGTGTGGATGATTCATTCAGTTGTGGGCTGATAAACTCCATTTGTTATGACCCTAAATGACTAATTAATGGTATCATTTTGATCACATTCTCCACGTAGATGAGCTCACGTTATACACCATGGTAAAGGGAGTGCTGTGACAGCAAAGGGTTTTAAGCAATGCAAATAAAGTAGGACTTGAACCATTCAAAAGACAACAAGAATTCTTCAAGCATCAAACATTTTGTGACTAATATCCCCAATGAAATTTCTGAGAAATACGTTTAATTTTCATATTAACCTCTGCATTTTTAAGTATGTGATGTCAACTTAATTAAGACAAAGTAACATTTAAACGGTGCAGCCCCCTCAAATCACTTCATTCTAAGATAACTGAAACAAGATAGCAGACACACACATTCAGGTGCGACCAAAGACTGAACTCGCTGCTTTGAAAGCTGAACAATTTCATCAAACAGACAGGTCTCACATTTTTGCTTACTAAATATTTTTGTAACAATGAGTCAATTCCAAAAATAAAATGGTGTTTCTGCATTATCAGCCGATGGGGCACAATGTAAAATAAAATAAGTTTCCCTCAGAAATTTAACATATTACTAAAATGTTTATAACAACCCTTGGCTGCCGTTTTTAATCATTGTATTCCAAGTTTTTATCAGATGCTCGGCGTACTTACTTACCTGGGAAAAATGTTACTTCTTGTACTATGTGAAATTGTCTTCATGCTGGGTGATGCAAGCCTGTGTCCAGCTCAACCAACTGGCCCTGCAGTGTTCTCGATCTTAAACTGCGGGTCGTACGCCATCTGCAATTAGGGCCACGTGGAGTCGTGAATTACAATTGATGTGAAGAAGAAACGGTTTGCGAAAAGCTTTGTGATGGGTCAGAACTTGTTTGGCTGAAACAAACTCCCTGGACTCTGTTTGTCAGTGACACTCCAAGGGGGTGGACGGTCAGCTGTGACTCTCCAAAGGGGAAGGATGACAATCGACTGCTCTTCCACAATTATTAACAGTCATGAAGACACGAAATAAGCAAAACTGGGTCACGAGAAACAAAAAAGGAGAACCGGTGCTCTGTGTACTCTTCACTGTGTACACATGTGCAACCAACCAACACTGTCCAGTTTAGCAATGGGGTCTTATGATTATATTTGGAAAAACAGGAAAAAGAAAAAGATGTTCAATATTAGGGATGCATAAGATGCTACCCTGCAGTGTGATTTTCATTCACCGCTCAGGGGACTGCACCGATTTTAAAATAAAGAAGAACAAGTAGAAAAACAAAAGAAACCTAATTGTGCTCTTTCACTTTGTGACAAAGAGCAACCACACTCCTGCAGACACTTGTGACGGCAGACCTACCTTGTGAGAGCCCTGCAGATACCCCCATGTGATGGACCGTACAGAATCGCTTCCTCAGATGGTTGTAGGCCTCATGCTGACCTGGCTATGTGGCAGTTAGCACTGCTACTTGATGTCAGAGTGCCATTTTGGGCCATGCAGTGTGTGTAGTTTCTGTATCCTGTTGTGTGTCTCGTGGTTTTACGCCTCAAATTTAAACTTCAGGTGTTGTCATTTCAATTTGTGCAGTTCATAGCTATATTACTGTCAAGGTTGTGAGACTTGTCAGGTACATTTATCAGGTTCATTCACTCCTGTCCTTGAAGATTAACAGACACACACACAGATACACATAGCGATCTTATCCAGGCAAAGTCCTGAGTTGTGCCAATCGCCAGTCACTCCACTCTACTCTGCATAGGATTCTCTACATAGGGACTCACAACCACCAGTACTAACAAACATGAAGGTGTCCTCGCCACACACATAAGGCTCACATCTTCTGGGTAAAACCTACTTACCAACCACACAATGTCTTACTTTTACCACAGTTGTTCTTATTATACAGAAGCGACCTCAGTAGTCTTAATAAACACTGTGAATGCGATAGATAGATCGATAGAGATCGATCGATAGATAGATAAACTTTCTTTTCTCTCCACCAATTAACACAGGAAGAATGAACGAGAAAGGATTCTTGTAATGCCTGTAATTAAAGTCCTGTAAATTCAGTTCTCCCAGTTTGAGCAAAATAAAAATTGACAACAACTAATTGACTCTTCTGAACAGTGAACAGTTACAAGGCTCTCAGTTTACTTAAAATTTCAGTTTCTGAGGCAGTATGTTGTCAGATGATGATGATGACGTCAGTGGCTATCACAACAATCTGACACCAGTCAAGACAACAGGCACCAGCATGTTGTGGTTTGGTTGATTTTTTTTGTGATGTGACTGGCACTTGAGCTGGCACGTTTTGGTAGACATTAGCAAAAGAAAGCTAGCCATCGTTAGTTAATGTTTACATTAGAGAAGTGTACACACATATAGTTTGGTGCCACCAGACATTTCATGCCGAAAACATCATTGCTGATAATATAGATGTTGGAGTCCTTAAAACGCCTCACTTTACAACAACACACAGTTAAAATCTGAGCCTAAACGGGCTTACGGTGGCTTTCACAAGACACCAGATACCAACTCAGGAGATGTCACAATGACATCAACTGATGTACAGTTACCTTCTGCTGGCTGTAGAGGGTCCATAGCTACCATTAAATCATTTTTTAATGCAAACATTTTGAAAGAAGTACCCAATGGAGAGGTAAAGTTGATGTTGAAGTCAATGAGTGCATGAAAGATTCCCTGCCTTGCTCATGACTGTAATGGTAACTGCGGCCAAGATGTCTGTGCAATTCACTGTTAAGTCGTCACTGCTTAACACCATCTTGTGCATTTCACTTCCAGGGGTATTTTGTTTTTCCTGAATGGCAAATAAATAAATATAAAGAGAAATTTAGAATAAGAGCTCTCCAAATGTAGCCTCTCTGTCATATGCATGTAAAACCCTTGCATCGGTAACAGCCAAGGAATTACATTTGACATCAGACATTTTTGGGTATTATGGGCAAATCCCGAGAAGTATCAGCTTCCCGGTCATACACGTATTTAGCCATTGAATTGTATTGGGTATTCAATTTATATTAATTAGGAAATGGTACAAGAAAGGTTTGGAAATTTGTATTGCTGCCTGCCAAGGTTTTGATCTTCTAAAAGATTGGAGATTTTTAAGCATTATGGGAAAATGAAAAAAGTTTGCTGTACAAAGTGGTCCTACCTGATGCAGCCGTATACAGTAAAGCTGCTGAACTGCATTGGGTATTCAGTTTGCATTAAAATAATAATAATAAATTTTATTTATATAGCGCCTTTCCCATGCTCAAGGTACTTCACAGAGTTTAAGAAAGAACGGCAGGGTATACAGTATATAGCATTGTACTAAACCAGATAAATAAATAAAGAAGTGTAAGACAGTAATTCAGAGAAAAGCCTAAAAGACAACATAATTGATGGTCTCACACACACACACAGGTTAAATGAGCATCTTGACAGAGAAGTAAACTGAAAAAAGGGTAATAAAGTCAAGTAGAGCTAAAGGCCTTCCTGAACAGATGAGTTTTGAGTTGTTTTTTAAAAGAATTCATGGAGTCAGCTGACCTGATTAATTTCGGTAGGTCATTCCAGAGTCTGGGCGCTATACAGCTGAAGGCCCTGTCACCCATGGAGTGTAGATTAGTGTGGGGCACAACAAGATTGCCAGAATCAGAGGACCTTAGTGGGCGGACAGGCACATTGTGAAGGAGAAGGACACTGATGTAGTTTGGTGCAATGTCGTTTAAGGCTTTGTAGGTTATTAGTAGAATTTTAAATTCAATTCTGTAAGACACAGGGAGCCAGTGAAGACGGAGCAGGATGGGTGTGATGTGCTCGCTGCTGCTGGTTCGAGTAAGGACTCTTGTAGCCGAGTTTTGAATAAGCTGGAGCTGAGATATAAGATTAGAAAGGGATTGACTGGGAAGGAGCTCATTTTAGTAAGTTGCACTTTAGTCCAAATTTACAGGAGGTCAGTTTTGTTGCAATTTAATTTTAAAGAGTTCTGCTCCATCCAGGTTTTAATTTCACTAAGACAGGTTGTGAGCTGAGAAAGCTCTGATGAAGTTCCACTTTTAACATTGAAATAAAGCTGAGTATCATCTGCATAAAAATGATAACCCAGTCCATAGCTACGAATAATATGGCCAAGGGGAAGCATATAAATACAGAAGAGAAGAGGGCTGAGGACAGAGCCCTGAGGGACACTTTGTGTGACTGGCGCTGAACTGGATCTGCTGTTTCCAAGACTGACAAACTCTTGCCTGTCAGTCAGATAGGACTTGAACCACTGGAGGGCAGTGCCAGAGATACCCAGCATGTTCTCCATTCTGGACAGTAGAATGTCATGTCTGACCTGAGTGTCAAATGCTGCACTGAGGTCTAATAGAAATAATATTTTGGTTTGTCCAGAGTTTGCTGCCATAAGCAAATCATTGGTTATCCGTAGCAGAGCAGTTTCACAGCTGTGCTGTGCTCTGAAACCAGACTGAAAGGGTTCCGTCAAATTATTAGAGGTTAAGTAGTTGGTGAGTTGGGTAGCTACAACACGCTCAAGAACTTTGATAGAAAAGGTAAGTGGGAAATAGGCCGAAAGTTATTAAGATTGTCAGCATCAAGACCAGACTTTTTTAACATTGGGGTTACAGAAGCGGTTTTAAAAGTGAGCGGCACAAAAACCAGTATCAAGGGATGAGTTTATCATTGTTGTAATAGTCGGGATTACGGCATGAAGGCAGGATTTACAGTGGTGTGAAAAACTATTTGCCCCCTTCCTGATTTCTTATTCTTTTGCATGTTTGTCACACAAAATGTTTCTGACCATCAAACACATTTAACCATTAGTCAAATATAACACAAGTAAACACAAAATGCAGTTTTTAAATGATGGTTTTTATTATTTAGGGAGAAAAAAAATCCAAACCTACATGGCCCTGTGTGAAAAAGTAATTGCCCCCTTGTTAAAAAATAACCTAACTGTGGTGTATCACACCTGAGTTCAATTTCCGTAGCCACCCCCAGGCCTGATTACTGCCACACCTGTTTCAATCAAGAAATCACTTAAATAGGAGCTGCCTGACACAGAGAAGTAGACCAAAAACACCTCAAAAGCTAGACATCATGCCAAGATCCAAAGAAATTCAGGAACAAATGAGAACAGAAGTAATTGAGATCTATCAGTCTGGTAAAGGTTATAAAGCCATTTCTAAAGCTTTGGGACTCCAGCGAACCACAGTGAGAGCCATTATCCACAAATGGCAAAAACATGGAACAGTGGTGAACCTTCCCAGGAGTGGCCGGCCGACCAAAATTACCCCAAGAGCGCAGAGACGACTCATCCGAGAGGTCACAAAAGACCCCAGGACAACGTCTAAAGAACTGCAGGCCTCACTTGCCTCAATTAAGGTCAGTGTTCACGACTCCACCATAAGAAAGAGACTGGGCAAAAACGGCCTGCATGGCAGATTTCCAAGACGCAAACCACTGTTAAGCAAAAAGAACATTAGGGCTCGTCTCAATTTTGCTAAGAAACATCTCAATGATTGCCAAGACTTTTGGGAAAATACCTTGTGGACTGATGAGACAAAAGTTGAACTTTTTGGAAGGCAAATGTCCCGTTACATCTGGCGTAAAAGGAACACAGCATTTCAGAAAAAGAACATCATACCAACAGTAAAATATGGTGGTGGTAGTGTGATGGTCTGGGGTTGTTTTGCTGCTTCAGGACCTGGAAGGCTTGCTGTGATAGATGGAACCATGAATTCTACTGTCTACCAAAAAATCCTGAAGGAGAATGTCCGGCCATCTGTTTGTCAACTCAAGCTGAAGCGATCTTGGGTGCTGCAACAGGACAATGACCCAAAACACACCAGCAAATCCACCTCTGAATGGCTGAAGAAAAACAAAATGAAGACTTTGGAGTGGCCTAGTCAAAGTCCTGACCTGAATCCAATTGAGATGCTATGGCATGACCTTAAAAAGGCAGTTCATGCTAGAAAACCCTCAAATAAAGCTTAATTACAACAATTTTGCAAAGATGAGTGGGCCAAAATTCCTCCAGAGCGCTGTAAAAGACTCATTGCAAGTTATCGCAAACGCTTGATTGCAGTTATTGCTGCTAAGGGTGGCCCAACCAGTTATTAGGTTCAGGGGGCAATTACTTTTTCACACAGGGCCATGTAGGTTTGGATTTTTTTTTCTCCCTAAATAATAAAAACCACCATTTACAAACTGCATTTTGTGTTTACTTGTGTTATATTTGACTAATGGTTAAATGTGTTTGATGATCAGAAACATTTTGTGTGACAAACATGCAAAAGAATAAGAAATCAGGAAGGGGGCAAATAGTTTTTCACACCACTGTAAGTAGTGTGCTGGGGACAGGTCATTAACAAACACTGATGTGACTGGTGAGAACTTAGAGAAGGAGCTGGATGGAGTGGGAAAACAGGGAACGATATAAACAGATGATGTATTTATGTAAGTTGAATTATTTAGATCTTTAATTTTGTTACGGAAACAGTGGAGGAATTTCTCACAGACTTCAGTAGAAGAGGTAGTTGGGCCAGATGCGGGTTTGAGTAGTTTATTACCTACAGAAAACAAAACCCTTGGGTTATCGTGGCCACTTTCTATTATTCTCCCATAATGGGTGTTCTTAGCAGAAGTTAGTGCTTCTCTGTAAGCTCTTTGGTGGTCAGAGAAAGCCTGGATGTGCATGGTGAGGCCAGTCTTACGTGATATTCTCTCAAGGTGTCGGCCAGCTGCTTTCATAGATCGCAATTCTGAATTATACCAAGGAGCTGAACGTTTAAAGGAAACCTCCTTATGTTTTAAAGGAGCCGTTTTATCTAATGCTGAATGAAGGGCTGAGTTATAGTGGTCAACAAGACTATCTAGTGTTGATGGAATAGGTGAAGACAGTAAAAGATCAGAAATGGATCCAGAAAGGATAGAGGGACAGATATTTTTAAGGTTTCTGTAAGAAATTTGTCATTTACAGGTAAGAGGAGGGAGAGGTAATGAGACAGTGAAAAGTACTGCTTTATGGTCAGAGAGTCCCAAATCAGAGCTGTAAGTGTTGGCAACACATAATCCAGAAGTGCAGATCAGATCCAATATATGTCCACCAGAGTGGGTGGGAAAATCAATCAATGTTGTGTCAAGTCAAAACAGTCCAGTAAGGATAGGAATTAATTTCTCAGTTTAGATGTGGGGATGTTAATATGGATGTTGAAATCACCAAGAAGAATGACTCTCTGAGAAAACGAACTTAGGTGGGTTAATAGTTCAGTCAGATCAGATTAGAAGGATGCATTGTATTTTGGAGGACGATAAAGAACAATGAGTGAGACAGGACCCGATTCTGTTATTAGTTTAAGAGCCAGACACTGGAAAGACAATGGACAGTCAATTGGGATTCTTTTGATGTTTAACTCCACTCTGACAATTACTGCAAGCCCACCGCCTTGTCTTGAGCTATGAAGCTGTGTGAGGAAAATGTAACCAGGTGGTGTCGCCTCCGTGAGAGACGAAAATTCATTTGGTTTTTTGCCAAGTCTCCATTAAGCACAGCATATCAAGTTTGGTGTCAATGATGAATTCTGACAGCACCAATGCTTTGCCATTAAGAGATCTCAAATTAAACAATGCAATATTAGTTGATGAGACTTCTTTTTGCACAGAGCCGTGACTGGAGTTTATTTTCAGATACTGTAGATTTGGCACACTGACACTTCTATTTCCAGGGCCATGAGTAGGACGGCGTATTTCTGAGCAAATGCTGCCAGTGATCTTTTCATTTGCAGCCCGGCAGTGGCGGTGACCTGATCCGCAATGTACACATTTCGGGCGCCGCAAAATACTGGTGTCTTTTAGGATATTCCAGTCAGACCATTTGCTCTCGACAAACTGTTTAATAAGAAGGAGTTTGTCACAAGAGTATTTTAGCATGATACTGAGCAGTACTTATCTGATAGCAGTGGAGAAGCAGCACAGCACAGCGGAGCTGGTGAGACGGGCGGGTGTGGTGGCGCAGATGAGCGGTGATAGCAAAGCAGCAGAAAGCATAACAGGAGGAGGCAGCAGGATTTGGAGGTTTCAACATACAGCCACAAAGAAGTAACCGCTGGGTATTACAGGCGTGATCACCCCAGAGCCACAAGCCAGGTGGGTGTGAACATCAGATCAGTTCTTAGTCATAAAGCACAATAAAATGAATCGAGAGCAGACCAGCATAGCAACTATAATCAAGGAGACAGATCATCCCAGGCTCCTAGATTGCCAAGGTACAAAATGTTCGTAGGTCTCGTTCCGTGACCCACAGATTCAGTTGTTCCCAGTCAAGGTAAAGTCCATAAAGTCCGTAAAAATGAATCCAAATCCAAACAATTCGAGTCAGCTGCCTCCATGAACTATACGTACAAAAAAGAAAATGAAACAAGCGTAAAAAAGTGCAGGATTAAGGCGAATTTTACGAAAAGTGTTGTTAACATTGAGGAGCGGCAGCAGCATGCATGTGCCAGCGTTCCCTCCTCTGTTGCCCAAATGAAAACGAAAAGAGCACAGTAAAAGCTGCTTAAATTAGCAGGAATTACAACCAAAAATGTGATCTCTCACCAGGCAGTCGACTAGGAAATAGTCCTGCAAAGTTAACCTGCAGTTACACTGTATGGAGGATTCAGAAAGTATTCAGACCCCTTCACTTTCTGCACATCGTGTTATGTGGTAGCCTTGTGCTCAAATCATTTCATTTTTGGCCTCATCGAGCAACACTCAATACTCCAGACTGACAAAACAGGAATTTAGAAATTTTTGTAAATTGGTTAAAAATAAAAATGTGAAATATCACAATGACACAAGCATTCAGACCCTTTACTCAGTATAACAACAATTTACTTCTTGTATAGTGCAAAGTCACACAAAGAACGTCTCAATCAGCTTTAACAGGCCCTGTTTTTGACAGCCCCCCCACCCCCTAGCCCTGATTCTCTTAGAAGACAAGAAAAAACTCCCAAAAAATATTTTAGGGCAAAAAATGGAAGAAATTTTGGGAAAGGTAACCCAGGGAGAGACCACCTTCCAGGTAGGCTGAGCTTTCAATTGGTGTCAAATAATGGGGTAAACACAACACAGAACACAAGTCATCCCCTTCACAGAGCTAGATGGCCACCTCAGAAATACAGTACAATAGTAATGCAATACCGTTTGTTCTTAAACATTAGTTGGAGCCCCATTGGCAGCAATTCTAGCCTGGAATCTTCTTGGGCTTGACGTGACAAGCTTCACATACTTGGATTTGTAGATTTTCGGCCATGCTTCTCTGTAGATCTTGTCAAGCTCTGTCTTAAGTTGGATGAAGACCATTGATGTTCAGCTATTTTCAGGTCACTCCAGAGATGTTTGATTGGGTTCAAGTCCAGGGTCTGGCTGGGCCAATCAAGGACATTCCCAGAGTTGTCCCTAAGCCACTCCTGTGTTGTCTTTTCTTTGTTTAGGGTCATTGTTCTGTTGTGACCTAGTAGAATGTCCAGAGCACTCTGAAGCAGGTCTTCATTGAAGATATCTCTGTTCTTAGCTTTCTCTCTACTGTGACTGGTCTCCCAGTCCCTAAACCCAGAGTATGATGCTGCCACCACCATACTTCACTGTTGGGATGGTATTGCACAGGTGATGAGCGGGGCTTGGTTTCCTCCAGAAATGACATTAATCTTGTTTCTCACAGTCTAAGAGTCCTCCAAGTGGCTTCCATGCTGAATTCCATTTCCTTCTGAATTCAGAGCTGGGAATGATGTCACACCTGAGTTGATCACGGTTCACTAAAACATTCAGAAAGCCAATATGGATGCCTTCACGAAAACCTTTGTTGTGCTTGTTATCAACTACTGTTAATTACAATGGAACAACACACATGTGAGGGTTCACATTGAGCACAAACACGAATATCATCAGAGTTTCTTTGCAGCATTTGTTGATTTTCATAAAGTATTTGACTCAGTTGATCGAGCTGCCCTGTGGGACATCCTGAGGCTTTGCGGGATCCCCCCGAAGTTGCTGGATATCATGACTGGCCTGTACACTGGTATTGTGAGTGCTGTGCAGAGTTGAGGCAGAACCTCTGTGTTTTTCCCACTTGATTCTGGGGTTCGTCAGCGGTGTGTTCTGCTCTTACTCTGTTCAATGCTAGCATGGTCTGGGTGTTGGCCAAGGTGTGTTGGTGAAGAAAGATTCACTAATCTTGACTTTGCTGCTGATGATGCTGTGATCTTCAAGGAGTCAATGGAGATTATGATCAGGGCTCTCAAGAGACTGAGCAAGGAATCTGAGTGTCTGGGCTTGCGAGTGTCCTGATACAAACCAAGAGCCAGGCATTTAATGACCTCTTGGGCACGGCCATCAGCAGTGTGCCTGTCAGCAGAGAGACTGTCAATCGTGTTGAGAGGTTTACTTACCTCAGCAGCGACATTCACGTCTCTGGTGACTCTTCCTATGAAGTCAGTGGACGAATTGGGAGAGAATGGGGTGTCATGAGGTCGCTGGAAAGGGGTGTGTGGTGCTCCTGATATCTATGCAAAAGGACGAAGGTCCAAGTCTTTAGAGTCCTGCTGCTTCCTGTCTTGCTATATTGTTGCGAGACATGGACGCTATCCAGTGGCCAGAGATGAAGACTGGACTCCTTTGGTACTGTGTCTCTCTGGAGAATCCTTGGGTACCGTTGGTTTAACTTTGTGTTGAATGAGCAGTTGCTTATGGAGTCCCGAATGAGGCACATTAGCTGCATTGTGAGGGAGCATCAGTTATGGCACTACGGCCATGTGGTGCGATTCCCTGAGGGTGATCCAGCTCAAAGGATCCTGAGGACCTGAGGACCAGAGTGGCTGGACCAGGCCATGGGGACGTCCATGTAACACCTGGCTGCTGCAGATAGAGGGTCATTTCCAGAGGGTGGGACTGGACCGCATGTCTGCTTGGGGGAGAGTTGCCAACCAGGATCCCGAGCTGTTTCGTCATGTAGTGGGTGCGACAACACACTGTACCAGTGCATGCTCCCCAACTTGACCTGACCTGACTGCGCTCTTGGAAACCTTCAATGCTGAAGGAATTTTTTTTTTGTCCCCTTTCCTAGACCTGCGCCTTGTCACAATCCTGTCTCTAAGGTCATATTTATTTGGCACTTCAGAACAAACTACACTCAGAAGTCAAAGTAATCATCACGTGCCTTAAGGGTAGAATGCTGTGTACGTGCAACTCAGTTTTAAGTGTCGATGACTTGACTGTGACTTTACAAAGAGTGGACAGCTTGACGGCAGCAAATTGTCATTAGGAGCAGCTATTGATTAATAAAACAGGGAAAATGTACAAAATCTACATAAGTTCTTTCAAGGTAAATTTGAAGCAGTTAATTATTCTATAACTGAGATTTGCACAGGATGTGTGTTTCTGTTTTAAGATGATTTTAAAAAATTGCTGCTTTTTAAATGGGTGCAAAAAGGTGTACAGTGTGCTCTATTCGAGATATCTCATCAAAAATGGAACCTTCCCAGACAATACCTTGAACAAGAAGTCTATTAGATTCCACAAAGCTTAGCCTACGATAGGTATTTTCACCATTTATGCAAAAGTAGATAAAAATGGCCGTGTTAGTTACCTGAGGAATGTGGGATGTTGAAGAAGGCCCAAGAAAAATGCTAAAATTGGAAATAAGTAGAAGACAAAGCTCTACACAACTGGAATCCCAGCCTGGAGGTCGGCATGCTGTGTTGTCAAGTCAGAGCTTTTCTCAGCTCTGCCAGCATTTTCTACTACACAGGGTACAAAAGCAGGAAATGCTAATAACCCCCCCCAAAAAAAAAAGCTATCGTAACAATGCATTCAAGACGTTGACTACAAAAAGATCAAGTTCTGGTTTAATCACTGCCTGGATGATTCCCAAAGGAAATCAAAAGGTATGTCAGCCACATATTGTTTGTTTACCATCCAGAGCTGACCCCTGTGTCACACAAGGAGTCCCGGGGGCTCTTGTTAAAATGTCAGGGTTTCTCAAAACAGAAGGCAATAAGAATTTAAGCTGCCCATCTGTCATGTGCCTTGAGCTTCTAATAAAGGCCTGTCTGCTCTGTCAAGAAGAGGATGAGGGGGTTTGTTTGCCCGGCCTTTACTTGCACATCTTCTGCCGACTTGTGCATTTAAGACTCGCTCGATGCTGAAATGGCGATGTACAGTAGAGCATTACTTGTGCAGTAACCCCAGAAGAAAATCTGAGCATAGCACAGAGTTCCATTTACAGCACTTCATGACCAGTGTGTATCTGAGAGGTATACAGTATTTTGAACAGTGCCATCATATGTTCTGAGATATTCTTAATATCTGGCTACAGGTAACACTGGCCTCTCCGGCTGTTGTGGGGCAGTGGGGGTGGGGGGGAGCACCAGTGCTATTATTACACTGGGACCTGCAGAAGCAATGTCAATTTATTTATAGAACATACAATAAGCATAAAATACATAAAACATAATACAACCAACACTAAAGTGAAACAAACCACTGACCATGAAGGAAGGATTACCAGTATCACTGAAGATCACGAAAAGCTAAAGAATAGAAATGAGTCCTCATTAAAAAGATCAAAAGATTGGCTGGAGGACCAACTACCAGCACTTCCATTTTATTGTGATTGAGATCAGGAAAACTCTCAGCCATCCGGGGATCTCAGTTCTTCAAGACAGTTATGGAGCCGAATCGTTGCAGAGTTGCCCACAGGAATATCAACCTGCGTGTCATCGGCACAACAATGAAAAGAAATATTAAACTTCTTACAAATAACTCCTACAGGATAAATATATATGGAAAATAATCTGAGGAATGCCACATATAAAAGGAACAGTAGACGAAAAAGAGGAATTGAAAGTCTCTGAGAAACGTCTACCAGCGAGATTTGACCTAAGACAGTCAACAGCGGGGCGGTAGCGCTGCTGCCTCGCAGTAAGGAGACCTGGGCTCACTTCCCGGGTCCTCCCTGCGTGGAGTTTGCATGTTCTCTCCGTGTCTGCGTGGGTTTTCTCCGGGTGCTCCGGTTTCCTCCCACAGTCCAAAGACATGCAGGTTAGGTGAATTGGTGATTCTAAATTGTCCGTAGTGTGTGCTTGGTGTGTGTGCGCCCTGCCAGGGGTTTGTTTCCTGCCTTGTGCCCTGTGTTGGCTGGGATTGGCTCTGGCAGACCCCCGTGACCCAGTGTTAGGATATAGCGGGTTGGATAATGGATGGATGGATGGACAGTCAAGAGCAGCCCCTTTAAGCCCCACCGGATGCTCAAGTCACAATGGCAGGATCTGATGAATCAATGGTGTCAAAAGCTGCTGAAAGATCTAGAAGGACAAGGATGGCTGCCCCACCTGAGTCAGTAATGAGAGAGGTGTCATTAAATACTTTCGGGAGGGCCGTCTCAACCCCATGATAATGTCTAAATCCAGATTGGTGGATCTCATATAAATTATTACAGTTAAGATAATCAACCCATTGTTCATAAATAATTCTATCTAATATTTTAGCCATAAAATGACAATTGAGAAATTGGATGAAAATTGGGATCTAACTCCTTTTTCAGGTAGGGTTGCACCACAGCATGCTTACAAAATGAGAGCACAACACCCTTACTAACAGAACCAAGTCTAATAACCAACAATAGTGGGCCCAGGAGGTCAAATGCCTCCAATAAAAGTCACGGAGGAACAACAAGAACTGGGCAAAAAGTCATTTTGCCAGTTCAGAATCGCAGAGGAACATGTGGCAGGTGCAAGGGGAGTGCAGCAGCCCATCCTACACAGGCAGCCCTTTAATAAAACCTTGCACGCTGGGGAAACTGGGAACCATCGCTGAACATGACAGGGCACTTTAAGATTGCTGGTGTCAACTGACGTCACTGGACGACACCAGATGAGCTCCAGGGGATCACGTAAACCTGACAGAGAAAAAAACTACAGCCATTGATCTACCTGTGTTGACATTTCTGGGGTCAGGAAGCTAGCCATTTCCTTTTGGTTCTTTTTAGCTTTACAGCTGGACCGTCAGAATTAGACATGTTTGCTAGTCCATAATATACTAGCTCAAAAATGAATTCTTTTGCAGTGCAATGTGTCACACATGTTGCACGATGGAGTGACTGCCTGATCAGATACACCAACCCGACAGCCCACAATGATTAAGGCATCAGGTCAGGTTGGGCAGCATAGCTGGTACTGCACATTGGCGCACCCACCACATGACGAGACAGCTCGGGATCTTACTAACTAACTGACTAACGCAGATGATACGTGCTGTCTGAGTGGCCATTGCAGGTCCCTCCACCTGCTGCGGTGACCGGATTTTGTTTTCCAAAGAGGAGGACCAATGGCAGGGATATAAGTGAAACCTAACACACACGCCATCAGATCGTAATGAATTTTTCTAATCAAACAGTTCAATCAGTTTTAACATTTTAGTTGATATTCATCTACTTAGTAAACTTTTTAAGGACTTTGCAATTTCTTCCAAAAATAATAAAAAAGTAAAAAGACAAATCCTATTTTAAAATTAATGTCTTTTTTTTTTTTTTGCGCACATTGAGGTCTTAACAACTGAAGTAGAAATGAAGACTGCTAGGTACATTAAAACACGGGAGTAAGACTTCATTGCTTTTAAAAATGATCAGTTTTATTGGAACATTTTGAAATGTAATAGAAGTAGCCTCACCAAATTGCCTGTCATGTCTTCTGATGGTTTTTCTTCAGAGTGATGATGAACTTTAAGTTGCACATGCAAGCTCTCCTAGTGGCCCAGGTCAGCTTCCTACTAGTTAATGTCCTAATTGAAGAAAAGAGTGTTTATTATTATTTTTTTAAACTTCATCCATCCATCCTCTTCCGCTTATCCGAGGTCGGGTCGCGGGGGCAGCAGCTTGAGCAGAGATACCCAGACTTCCCTCTCCCCGGCCACTTCTTCTAGCTCTTCCGGGAGAATCCAGAGGCGTTCCCAGGCCAGCTGGGAGACATAGTCCCTCCAGCGTGTCCTGGGTCTTCCCCGGGGCCTCCTCCCGGTTGGACGTGCCCGGAACACCTCACCAGGGAGGCGTCCAGGAGGCATCCTGATCAGATGCCCGAGCCACCTCATCTGACTCCTCTCGATGTGGAGGAGCAGCGGCTCTACTCTGAGCCCCTCCCGGATGACTGAGCTTCTCACCCTGTTTTTTTAAACTTATAAAGTACAAACGTTGCCAAAGAATTCAAGTTTAGATGCAGAGACAAGTTGGTGTCACCTAGCACTGCAGCTCTGTCCAGTCCTCACAGCCGTCCATGCGCTTTCACAACACGCACACCTCGCACTTGATATGTCTTGGTCTGTTGTTTGTCTGAACACTGTAAATCGGGGGTCCCCAACTCCGCTCCTGGAGGGCACCAGTGGCTGCAGGTTTTCATTCTAACCCTTTTCTTAATTAGTGACCTACACAATGTCTAACCTGTATCTCAGAATGGATGAATAGTAACTTTCTCAAGCTAAATAAAGAGAAAACTGAAATCTTAGTGATTGGCAATAATGGATACAATGAGGCTATTAGAAATAAACTGGATGCATTAGGATTAAAAGTCAAGACGGAGGTAAAAAGGTTAGGGGTAACCGTTGACTGTAATCTGAATTTTAAATCGCATATTCATCAGATCACTAGGACAGCATTTTTTCACTTAAGAAACATAGCAAAAGTTAGACCTCTTATATCATTGAAAGATGCTGAGAAATTAGTTCACACGTTTGTTTTCAGTCGACTAGATTACTGTAACGCACTCCTCTCAGGACTACCCAAAAAAGACAAATTGTTTGCAACTAGTGCAGAATGCAGCTGCTAGAATCCTAACCAGGAAAAGAAAATCCAAACACATTTCTCCAGTTTTGATGTCACTACGCTGGTTACCTGTGTCATTCAGAATTGACTTTAAAATTCTGCTTATGGTTTATAAAGCCTTAAATAATCTCGCCCCATCTTATATATCAGAATGTCTGACATCTTATATTCCAAATCGTAACCTCAGATCCTCAACTGAGTGTCTCCTTAGAATTCCAAGAGCAAAACTTAAAAGAAGTGGTGAGGCGGCCTTCTGCTGTTATGCACCTAAAATCTGGAATAGCCTGCCAGTAGGAATTCGCCAGGCTAATACAGTGGAGCACTTTAAAAAACTACTGAAAACACATTACTTTAACATGGCCTTCTCATAACTTCACTGTAATTTAATCCTGATACTCTGTATATCTAATTCATTATAATAACTATTCATGGTGGCTCTAAAATCTGTACTAACCCCTACTCTCTCTTCTGTTTCCTTTTCCGGTGTCCTTTTGGTGGTGGCGCAAATCTACTCAAAGCACCATGTTGTTCCAACAATGATGGATGGATTAAAAGCCAGAAGTCTGTATGACCATCAGCATCAAGCGACTCCATGAGAACCCTAACTACAAAGAGGACTATTTCATTTATGTTAGGTAGAATGCCCAGAGGGGACTGGGCGGTCTCATGGCCTGGAACCCCTGTAGATTTTATTTTTTTTCTCCAGCTTTCTGCAGTTTTTTTTTTGTTTTTTCTGTCCACCCTGGCCATCGGACCTTACTCCTTTTCTATGTTAACTAATGTTGTCTTATTTTAATTTATTATTTTGTCTTTTATTTTTCTTTTCTTCATTATGTAAAGCACTTTGAGCTACTTTTTTGTATGAAAATGTGCTATAGAAATAAATGTTGTTGTTGTTATTGATGGTAATTAACTGTTTAAATTCATTTTAACTGACTTGCCCTTGAAGACTGTTTCTTTTTCCTTAATTAGCTGCCAAACAATAATGAGATATAAAATGAACCAAAATGTGACCAGGAAACTGCGTCCATCATACAATATCTGAAAATAAAGAAAGGTGAAGGTCTGAGGAATGCTGATCTGCTCAGGTCCCCAAAACATTTTAGCAATACAGTGGAACCTCGGTTTGCGAGTAACTTGGTTTACGAGTGTTTTGCAAGACGAGCAAAAATTTTTAATAAATTTTGACTTGATAAACGAGCGAGGTCTTGCAGTACGAGCAGTATGTATACTCTTTGTCTGCTGAGCGTCATGTGATCACAACTGAGCTGATGGTTCTTCTCTCTCTCTCTTGCTGCGGGATTGTGGGCAATCGTCTCCAATATCCGTCTGAGTCAGCATGCTTCACTCATAGTAAACATCCGTATGAGCGTATACTGTTTACTGCAGCATTAGCATTGTCACTGTGTGTGTGTGCACGCGTGTGTGTGTGTGTGTGCACGCGAACGCTCAAGTGTGTGTGTGTGTGTGTGTGTGCTGTAACGTGCGAGTCCCCGTCTTGCACACTAAAACACAAAGCTGAGTCTCAGTACTTCAGCAACATCAGCTTTATTCAGCTTGAAACAGACACAGCAGTCAGGCAGGGCCCTGTGCATTTATAATGTTCCTTGTTCCTTGTATGACCCATCGACGGCAGGTGCTTATAGCATGTCAGCGATCTTTTCGGATTCACTTTTACGGAGAACTGCTACAGCGCTGGGAGACTGCGATTGCTTTGGGACGCTCTTCCACGTGTCGTCCCGTTGGGTGCAATCCCACAAGAGTTTAGAAACTCACTCACACCAGCCATGATTCTTTTCAAAGGTAAAGTGCAAGTTAATTTGTTTTATGTATTTTTACTTTATATTTTGTATTAATCATTTTTATATGAATAGTTTTGGGTTGTGGAACAAATCACTTGAGTTTCCATTATTTCTTATGGGGAAATTCACTTTGATATACGAGTGCTTTGGACTACGAGCACATTTCCGGAACGAATTATGCTCGCAAACCGAGGTTCCACTGTATATATAATTTTAGAACTACAGTGATCCCTCGCTATATCGCGCTTCGCCTTTTGCGGCTTCACTCCATCGCGGATTTTATATGTAAGCATATTTAAATATATATCGCAGATTTTTTGCTGGTTCGCGGATTTCTGCGGACAATGGGTCTTTTAATTTCTGGTACATGCTTCCTCAGTTGGTTTGCCCAGTTGATTTCATACAAGGGACGCTATTGGCAGATGGCTGAGAAGCTACCCAACTTACTTTTCTCTCTCTCTTGCGCTGACTATCTGTGATCCTGACGTAGGGGGTGTGAGCAGGGGGGCTGTTTGCACACCTAGACGATACGGATGCTCGTCTAAAAATGCTGAAAGATTATCTTCACGTTGCTATCTTTTGTGCAGCTGCTTCCTGAAACGACATGCTGTAAGGTGCTTCGCATACTTAAAAGCTCGAAGGGCACGTATTGATTTTTGACTGAAAAACAAACTCTCTCTCTCTCTCTCTCTCTGCTCCTGACGGAGGGGGTGTGAGCTGCCGCCTTCAACAGCTTTGTGCCGCGGTGTTTCGCATACTTAAAAGCCAAACAGCCCTATTGATTTGTTTTCTCTACCTATGTGACATTCTCTGCTCCTGACAAGCACTTCTTTGAAGAGGAAGATATGTTTGCATTCTTTTAATTGTGAGATGGAACTGTCATCTCTGTCTTGTCATGGAGCACAGTTTAAACTTTTGAAAAAGAGACAAATGTTTGTTTGCAGTGTTTGAATAACGTTCCTGTCTCTCTACAACCTCCTGTGTTTCTGCGCAAATCTGTGACCCAAGCATGACAATATAAAAATAACCATATAAACATATGGTTTCTACTTCGCGGATTTTCTTATTTCGCGGGTGGGCTCTGGAACGCAACCCCCGCGATGGAGGAGGGATTACTGTATATGCTATTGCACAATGAGAGCAGCAACAAGCCATGGAATTAAAGAGTGGGTTTAATTAACAACAAGAATCGGCACCGAATTAAGCAGCTGGTTGGAGTGAAATTGGTTAGACGGACTTAGTTGGTCTTCTGTTGGCTCCCTCACTTCATGTTTCATTTCTGTTTGGGTGCCATTTAAAGAAAGAAAAGAAGCAATTCAAAAGAACGATGAAGAAATTTAGGGGAAGAAATCTTAAAAAACAAGTCAATTCAAATTAATTCAAAAGAAGTTAATTAGCAGCAAAAACAGGTCACTAATTAAGGGTGAGAATGAAAACCTGCAGCCACAGGGACCCTCCAGGACCGGAGTTGGGGGCCCCTGCTCTAAATAAACAATCGGGACACTTTTAGGGTTTTTTTTTAAATACAAGCCAGGCTGCTATTTCTGGACAGTTCCCTGTAAAAAGAGAATGTCTGGTCACCTTGTATCTATTCATCCATCCATCCATCCATTTTCCAACCCGCTGAATCCGAACACAGGGTCACGGGGGTCTGCTGGAGCCAATCCCAGCCAACACAGGGCACAAGGCAGGAAACAATCCTGGGCAGGGTGCCAACCCACCGCAGGACACACACAAACACACCCACACACCAAGCACACACTAGGGCCAATTTAGAATTGCCAATCCACCTAACCTGCATGTCTTTGGACTGTGGGAGGAAACCGGAGCGCCCGGAGGAAACCCACGCAGACACGGGGAGAACATGCAAACTCCACGCAGGGAGGACCCGGGAAGCGAACCCAGGTCCCCAGATCACCCAACTGCGAGGCAGCAGCGCTACCCACTGCGCCACCGTGCCGCCCTGTATCTATTCACCTTTTTATTATTATTTTTTTTTTTGAAAAGGCCAACAAGAGAGCCTCTGAAAAGAAAAAAAAAATCATAAGCAGATTTACTTTCACCCGTGTGATATTTTTCCTCTTTAAGATGGACTATGTGCCCAATTCAAATGCCCTTTAACAGGAATGCGGTTGGGGGGCAGCATTGAAACCTTTCGCAGGTGTGCACGGAAAATGTGGATAAAATTAGAAAGAAACTTTGGAAAATCAGTAGTGTGCGCACCTCGAATTCAGAACTTCTTGGAATACGAGAATAAAAAAGGACAACAATTGAGACCACAGGATCAATTAAGAGTAAGAATGATGTCCAGAAAGTGAAATTGCTTGGAATAAAAACTAGCAGCCGCAGAGGACTCCAGGACTGAAGCTGGGAATCAAAGTATCGAACATTTCAAAATGTCAATCTCATTGGCTTTAATTTGAGGTTTTAGTATGTAATAAATAGATGTTCACTTGCAGGATCTGTCTGGTCGACTTATGCTTTGTATATAGTAGCTGCAATTTGTTTCGTTTCACTAATTTTGAGACTGAAAACAAAAAGTAAGTCCAACAAGGCCCCACATGGTGAGTGCATGTCTAAGTCAGAACAAGCATAAATAAAGGAGAATAAACAGTCTGCGATTTACGATCACCAAGCTGGCATCATAAATAGGCAACCAGGAAAGCTTTTTGCCATATTTTGAGATGTAACAAAATATATCTACTAGCTAGATACAATAATAAAAAAATGTCATTATTTACACAGGTTATTGTCAGAAAAGCTTGTCATTTTTTGGTTTTGACCCTAGGTCTTCTGGGGAAAAGGAGTTTAAAAATGCCACAACATGCTAAACAATTCCCTACTTCCGCCTCCAACCGATAAAATGCTGAACACACAGGGAGTCGTAGCAACCAAGTCCCACCTCTCTGGCCATGTTTCACAGTCCTGATGCTATATAAACAGAGAACACAACAAGCCAGACAGAGATGCCTTTACATGATGTGGACACCAGGGGGCACTCCAACACAAGCAGGGTCAGACACAGATTTAAAAGGCAAAGAGTCTTATGGTGGGAAACTCTTCCCCATGCATTTCCCACCACAGGCACAAGTACAAGTAAGCACAATACTGCACAACTCTTTTCTTCCTTCTCCCTGACTCTGCCTCCTTGATGCGGGACGGGCAGCTCCTTTTATCTAATCCCTGAGAGTGCTTCCAGTGACATGACACTGCACTTCTAGGTGAGGCTAGAGCACTACAGAGTATGAAACTCCCAAATCCCGTAGCTCCCCCTGGCAGCCCCCACTGGACCCCACATGGCTGTCCCCTGGGACTACAATACTCGGCATGCCTTGTGGGCACCCATGCCATCTAGAATCCTGGGGGAGACAAAATCCTGTGTAAGCTGTGTCCCCCTGTCTTTCCACCTTGATGTTCCTCACAATGAACACAACTAAACGGCGTTGCCAGTGGCACCTAACCTCTCCTTTACATCTTGCCATTTCTCTTCAAGGTGACACTGTTTTCAGATGCCACCCGGGTCTGTAAACAACACTAAAGAGCACATCATCACGATACCATTTTGTTACGGGGTCAGACACAATTAAATTTTGACATTTTCTGTTAGGATGAGTGACAGCTAAAATCAAATGTCAAACACCACAATTGGCAAGTTCAGTCAAGTTACTGGTAGAGTCAGAATCCCTGGAACCTGAGAGGCAATGACCTTACAGTACGTCACTACAACCACAAAAACAACATTTATTTATGTAGCACATTTTCATACAAATGATGTAGCTCAAAGTACTTTACAGGATGAAGAAAGAGAAAAAAAGACAAAATATATAAAAAAAAAAATAAAATTAGGTAATACTAATTAACATAGAATAAAAGTAAAGTCTGATGGCCAGAGAGGATAAAAAAAAAAACTCCAAACGGCTGGAGAAAAAAAAAAAATCTGCAGGGGTTTCCAAGGTCACGAGACCACCCAGCCCCCTCTAGGCATTCTACTTAACAAGCGACCTCAATCAGTCCTCATGATATTGAGGGTTCACATGGAAGAACTTGACGATGATGGTCATGTGGACCTCTGGCTTTTAATCCATCAATGTAGGGAGAGCATGGTGCTTTGATCAGGTGGTGGTGGTGCAGATCACAACACCACAGAAAACCGGAAAAAGAACAGCAGAGAAAGATGGGGTTAGTACGGATTTCAGAGCCACCATGAATGATAATGAAAATTAAATGCATATACAGACTATCAGGATTAAACTAAAATGAAGCTACAAGAAAGCCATGTTAAAAGTAATGTGTTTTTAGCAGTTGTTCAAAGTGCTCCACCGTATTAGCCTGGTGAATTTCTTCTTGGTAATTCTTGGAATTATAAGCAGACACTCATTTGAAGGTCTAAGGTTATGATTGTAAACCATAAGCAGTATTTTCAAGTCAATTCTAAATGACACAGGTAATCAATGTAGTGACATCAAAACTGGAGAGATGTGTTCGGATATTCTTTTCCTAGTTAAGATTCTAGCAGCTGCATTCTGTACTTGTTGCAATCGATTGATGTCTTTTTTGGGTGGTCCTGAGAGGAGTGCGGTGCAGTAATCTAGCCGACTGAAAACAAAAGCATGAACTAATTTCTCAGCATCTTGCAAAGTTATAAGGGATCTAATTTGTGCTATATTTCATAATTGAAAAAATGCTGTCCTAATAATCTGATTAATATGTGATTTAAAATTCAGGTCAGAGTCAATAGTTACCCCTAAATTCTTTACCTCCGTCTTGACTTTTAATCCTAATGGATCAAGTTTATTTCTAATAACCTCATTATATCCATTTTTGCCAATCACTAAAATTTCTGTTCTCTCCTTATTTAGTTTTAGATAATTACTACTTATCCATTTGGAAACACAAGTAAGACATTGTGTCAATGAATCAAGAGAGTCGGGGTCATCAGGTGCTATTGATAAATACAGTTGTGTGTCATCAGCATAGCTGTGGTAGCTCACATTATGCCCCGAGATAATCAACCTAATCGAAGCATGTAGACCGAAAAGAGCAGTGGACCCAGGATAGAGCCTTGTGGACGGCACTAGGCACTTATACATTGCACACTATAGAACCAGTAATTGTTTTTTTCCCCCAATGCAGATTGAAGTTCTGAAGACTCAAAACACAACCCTGTGCGGTCAGGTTGTTGCTGCTGCTGTTGCATTTGGCTATTCATCTACTACTTGGGTGGCCAATAGACACATGAAACATCATGCACTGATCTAAATAACTTAACTGGGCAGTTCATTGTCATTTTGTGCTAAAGTTGTCAATGGCCTAACCTAGCCCACTAGTTGTTAGATTCTTCCTGCTACCTCTAAATTAAACACTACCATTACATTTTCTTATTCGGCTGATGCCTTTATCCAAGGTGACTTGCTCATGGTCACGTGGTGTCAATAGTGGCATCTGAACCCACACTATTTACATGTAAAATAACATCTATAGGGTTAATGTAGTCAAACATGGCAACAAGTGAACATATACCAACTTTTAATCCAAAATCCATTCTATATATCACAAAGGAGACTGCACGCACAGGAGTAACTATGAAAACTACTAACTTTTTCAAGTCACATGAAAGCCATTGTAAAATTGGACTCGAGATGCTGTCCTTCAGGCCTGCATCCTTTACCAGTGCACTGGCCGGCCTTTGATGGCAGCTGCAAACTTCGCCAATGCTGTTTTACCAGCAGCCATTCCACCTCATGTCTGAGCCAACCAGTAGGCAAAGCTAGGGGTGCTGCTTGATGAGGTGTTTATGAGGCCAGAAAGGGGGTGCTTACCCTGTGTGGTTTGTGCATGGCTCCCAGTGCAGTGATGGGGACACTGTGCTGTAAAAATGGCAGAGTCCTTAAGATGGCACATAAAACCAAGGTCCTGACTCTCTGTGGTCATAGAGATCCCTGGGCATTCTTTGTAAAGAGTTGGGTGTAATTCTGTCCCCCTAATCAGCCGCTGTCTCTATTTGGCTAACTATCTCACCCCTTCACCATCTAACAACTAATGGTGGCAAGTGCACTGGAGCAAAAATGGTCTCCTTCATTCTGGCCCCCTACTCAACCATTCCCCTTATTGATTAAGTATCTGTCTCACCCCTTAAACACCAAAAAAAGAAAAGGGAATATTTTGAAGGGGTGATTCTCTTCTATATCCACTGTATACACACACACACACATATTTATACTTCAATATACATAAAAATAAGTCCAAGTGTAGTAAATGTTGAATTTACACAAGACTGATTTTTCTCTGAAATATACAGTAAGGCGCAATGTTCACTTCTTTCAGCTTCCCCCAAAAAACCATTTTATTGAGCTTTGCTAATGTGAATTGGCATACTAAATGAAGACAGCATTAATTTCTTGATGGAAATTGTGGTGGAGAGAACAAAAATAAGAGAGAACCAGTAGCTGTGGAAGAACCTGAAAGTCCTACTAAACCTGGAGATCAAGTTTACCAGAGAGTCTTTCACAGAAAGTGGAATGAGCCAGGATGTCAAGGTCCCTGCACTGTTGTGTGAGCTATCTTGACAGCTGTTCAGGTGTAATTGTATACATAACCAATGGAGAGATCTTTGACCTGCTGGTTGAGGAAAGTGGTGGCCTTCTCCATGTTGGTCAAATATGTGGACAGGAATTTTACGGCAGTGTGTACGCATGACAATAACTCTAAAGTTAACAGATGACATTACATTTTTTTAATCAACGCAAAACCCTGCATTTTTTAAAAAGCAAACACTTTCATACAAATAAGCCACACTCAAGGAGAAGAGAACGCCACTTTCTAGTGCGTGCCAGTCATGGTTCAGAATAAGGTAGAAAGGCCTGAAGATAGTGTTGGTAACCATTACTTTTTCTTGATGGTCTGCACACATTCAAGTCCAATTTTTGATGAGGTACCAATTTTTACCCAATACCTAATTTTTAGGGCGGCACGGTGGCGCAGTTGGGAGACCTGGGTTCGCTTCCCAGGTTCTCCCCGTGTCTGTGTGGGTTTCCTCCGGGTGCTCCGGTTTCCTCCCACGGTCCAAAGACATGCTGGTTAGGTGTATTGGCGATTCTAAATTGGCCCTAGTGTATGCTTGGTGTGTGGGTGTGTTTGTGTGTGTCCTGCGGTGGGTTGGCACCCTGCCCGAGGTTGGTTCCTGCCCTGTGTTGGCTGGGATTGGCTCCAGCAGACCCCCGTGACCCTGTGTTCGGATTCAGCGGGTTGGAAAATGGATGGATGGATATTTATGTTAGGCATAGGTAGTTTGTAGTAATTTTAAATCAAATCAATTTTGAATCATCTTTATAACATTATCGAATGCCATCACTTTTGTAATAATATGAATACATGCAGCGATGTCTGTGAACCCCAATCCCCTTTGCTGCCCCTTTTGAAGAAGTGTTCCGCAGTGTATGGATTCAATTATTCAACAAGCCATCTATTTTATTAAGGTGGGTTTAAAAATCTATTCATAAAACTACATTTAAACAGGAAACAGAAATAAGTAGTATACATGGCCCAAAACAACAAGGGGTAGGCTAATGGCAATTATGGAATCCAGTCATACACAAAAATTAACAAATTCTTAACTCATGAGAGCAGACATATTGATAGAGAGGTGGTGTAGATCAGGGTCCCCAACCATTTTTGACAGCAAGGACCACTTTACTAGAAGCAAATTTTTCCAGGGACTGGGGGTTGGATTGAGGATTCGGGGTGGGTTTGTAGGGCAGTTTTACACACAATTTACATTACATTTCTATTATTATTAATTTATTAAGCAGTTCGCATACGTTTGCAACCCGAGATTTTTCTTCTTTTTTTGCATATAACACAGACATGTCCATTGCATTTGTCATTCCAACAGATTGCACATCACAAACATTAACAGTTATCGTTTTTTCATGTCTGCCATTTCTATAGGAGGGTGACAATGAGTTAAATTCCAATGGATGTTTTTCAAATGTTGACAAGCAATAAGCAAAAGGTATCACTGAAAACCACAGAAAACAAAAACATCAAAAAAAAAAACAGTACAGGGAAAGTTCGAAGAAATAATTTTTTTTTACATTGTTTCTGTTTGGGGATCGTTGTGCAAATGTGTACAACTGAGCTGCGACCACAGATCTAAACGGCTCTGTGGATGATTCATTCAAGCATTTCAAGGTCACTTCTTGTAATGAAAGTATCTGCTGAATGTACTTCGTAGTAACGAGATTTCGGGAGACTGTCGGGACCATAAAAATACTTTGTTGTAATGCCCTCTCACCTCGGTCTCTCTCCTCTTTCTGTGCCGCTGCAAAGCCCCGCCCACCAAACGTTCTGAAAAGTCTGAGTGAGTCTCGGTTGCTGACAGTTCTCTCGCGGCCCGGTGGTTGGGGACCCCTGGTGTACAAACACTGACAAAAACAGCTTTCTCACCTTAACCCTTTATACAACTATACCCGGCTAATTTTATATATATATTATTATATTACACTGCACAACAAAGTTTTTGCTTCTTGAACACTGTTGGGTATTTGTTATAGATTTTTGGGTGCTGATCACAAATATTACATCAAAATTTACCCATCACGTACCGTTTCCGTTTTGTAATGATTTTTTCTTATATTTGTATCCAAACATTTTCGCTCCCTTAAGTGACTTATTATTGGTTCGTGCAGCCTGGGCATGTCTGAACGAGCTTGACGCTGTCTCAGCATGCTATAAAGGTGGCTTGCATACACCGATCCTGCTCATTTGGTTAATATAGACAGTCAGTGTGTATGCATAGTATCAGTAGCAACATAACTAAGCAAACTTGATGCTATAGACGTTTTGGTGTCTGCGATATGTCTTGTCAATGTCATAACAGCCGCGATACGTTCTGCTATATTTGTGGTGAATACACACTTGCGCCTCAGAGATGTTGGATGACTGCTTATCATCTGTATTTCGGCTGCAATATTGGTGATCAAGACAAGGAATGGGCGCCTCACATTTGTTGTGTGACATGTGCCGTCAGTCTGAGAGCCTGGCTCACAGGCACTCAAAAGACGATGCCGTTTGCTGTTCCGATGATATGGTGAGAACAGAAAGACCATGTGACGGACTGTTACTTCTGTTTGACTAATGTGTCTGGTTTCTCTGCCAAAAACAAGGAGTCAATTGAATATCCTAATCTGCTTTCAGCAATGAGACCCGTGCCACATGACGACAGCCTTCCAATTCCGAAACAACCAGAGGATTGGACCTTAGACGAACCAGATGAAGAAACTGCAATGCAGGGTACGGACAGTGACCCGGATTTTGAACTGTGCTCATCAGGTGATCCACATCTATAATGGAGTCCGAATTGAATGATTTGGGTCTGTCAAAAGCAAAAGCCGAGCTGCTGGGTTCGAGACTGCAGGAATGGTGTTTGCTGTCACCAGGTATGAAAGTTTCTGTGTTTCAAGGCTGACATCATGATATAACCAAATTTTTTGCACAAGTCGACAGTCTCTGTTTCTGTCGTGACATTGAAGGATTGTTCTTGGCCATGAGTTGTGATCACAACCCTGATTCGTCAATGTTAAGCCTGAAAGCTGTTCTGCTACACAATGGCAACGTTTATTCTTCAGTACCTGTTGGTTATGCAGCACACATGAAAGAAACATGAGAATATGGAACTGTTGCTGAAGCACATTCAGTATAGCAGGTACAACTAGAATATCTGTGGAGATCTTAAAGTTGTTGCTCTGTTATACAAAGTACTGTTGTTTCATCTGTGAATGGGACAGCCGTGCCAAAGAGTCACACTATTCTCGACAGAACTGGCCACTCCATAAAAAATTAATTCCAGGACAGAAAAATGTGGCACATGAATCGCTTGTTGACTCGGCAAAGATATTTTTGCCTCCTCTTCACATAAAACTGGGACTCATGAAGAATTTCATGAAAGCACTGAACAAAGGCGGCGAAGGTTTTCGTTATTTAAGACAGATGTTCCCAAGAATAACTGACACCAAGATCAAAGTGGGCATTTTTGTTGGCTCCCAGATCAGACATGTTATGAGCGACAAGCCGTTTGAAGATCTGTTAGTTGGGCCGGAAAATTTGCCTGGAAAGCCTTCAAAGATGTTGCTGACAATTTTCTGGGCAATTACAGAGCCCCAAACTACATTCAGCTGGTAGACAAATTTCTCAAAGCATACAAGACAATGAAGTACAACACGTCACTCAAGATTCATTTCCTCCACTCACACATGGACTTCTTCCCCGCATATCTTGGTGCTGTCAGTGACGAACACAGTGAAAAGTTTCACCAGGACATTGCTATGATGGAGAAACGATACCAGGGCAACAGGAATCCGTCAATGCTTGCTGACTACTGTTGGACACTGCAACATGATGCACCAGACATTGAATACAAAAGAAAATCAGGAGCAAAACACTTTTAATTCTGTTGAATTTAATAGCTTATGTGAAACATAAAACGTGACTAAATACGTTATTGTCAGTAAACATATAAATGTCTTTTTCTCAGAGTTCCTAAGTGATGCAGTAAAACCAAAACTATATTTGTGCATACCCAGTAGGTACCTGTCACAATCAGCAAAAACTTTTCAGGAAGTAACACTTTTCGAAAAAATTGTTGTGCAGTGTTATATATATTGTCACACTTGTGCCCTTGGGGAACAACTTAAGGGCTTGGTTAAATATATTACTCCCCTGGCACACAAGAGGGTGCTAAATAATAATGATATTTCTTCTCCTTTCTCCACCCTGCAGAAAGGAAGACTAACGTGCCTCCAACCATGACATTATTTCTGGGGTCACTTCATCTGGACCCACCTCCTTTTCCATTTGCACTTTTATTTGCATCCTTTGAAATTTTCAATATACACGGTCGCCTTTGAAGTGCCCCAGACCCTTTATAATTGTCTTTTCATTACAATAATATATTTATACATAAAGAGAGAGAGAGAGAGAGGGGGTTCGCACACTCACACCTACCATGCTGTAAAACTTAAAAAACTTACAAACATTGATACTTTGGTTTTTAAAAAAAAAAAAAAAAAATACTAACAAAAAAAAAAAAAAAAAAAAAAACACCACACAGTTCTTTGGTTGCATTTTTTCTTGGATTTTTGTCCTTTTTTATTAATAAAAACCTATTAATAAAACATAGCTCCCTTAGTGTATTTCTCTGTAATGTTTGAAGCCAAACTTTATAAGTTTTTTATTTTAAATTGATTAACTGACTTTATTTTTTTTTTTTAATAGTTAAAAGGTTGTCTTCTCCCCAGTGGTCACCCTCCCTCCAACCCTCACACCCATCCCCAGAATACTGTCAGTGTTTTCATTTGTAGTTGTTCATGTCCATAAATGTAAAATCTGTAAACCACTCTTCAGTCCAAGGAGTTTCTGACTGCACTCCATCACCTGTTTTGTGATGCAATTGCCACCACCCTTTACAGCAGTAATGTCACAAAGGGTGGGCAAAAAAGGGAAAAGAAAATTTTGTTTAAAATGTCATTGTTCAAAATCCTCTGAAATTTTTCACGGTTTTGTATTTTGAAAAATTAATTTTCTCTTGTAGATCCTGGGAGTGACATCACTGCTTGACAATATGGATGCAACTGTTGCTGTTCCACAATTTAATTCTTGTTAAATTAAAAAAAAAAAAAAATAGAAAACCCTGTGTTCTGATGATTTTGTTGATTCCAATGTTCATCTTGCAATTTCAGAGGAATCCATCACAAAAAGGGTTTCTTTTTCATTAAGGCTCAGCCATTTAACCTGGACAGAAGAGACACATATAAAAAGAATTCAGACATCAAACCACTGACTGCATAATAAGGAAACAAACTGGCAAGGCCATGAGTATCATGGTGAAAATATTCCCAAATTTTGCAGACATGACATACTTGCACCATAACCTATTACTCAGAAAGGACATAACTTATAAAGAGAAAGAGAAAAAAATTAATTTTGGCAAGGCACAGTGCAAATGCAGGAGTGAACAAACTGCCAAACTATGACAACGGAATTTCCTGTGTCGGAAACTTTATGCCTTCTTTCCTTTAATGAACTAAAATATTTCACTATATGCAATTCAATGCATTCTACATGTAGAACATCTTGACATACCATATTTAAATATTTGAATAGCAACATCTGGCCTGGAGGTTACTGCTAAAGTGAATGCAACAGTTAAAAGAACAGAATTAAAGACCGGCTTCCCTGATTTTTGTTTTCTTTTTGTTTTAAATTATTATTCATTGTGATTGTAAACCAATTTTTTGAGTAACAATACTAACCTCTTAACACAAGATAATATGACTTAACTAGAGCAAGTTTCAAGAAAAAAACAGTCGATTAAGCATTCAATTAAAAAGCAATATGTAGAGAATTACTTTTCTCATTTCATTTGAGAACACGAAAGGAGTCTAATTAGTAATAAGTCTTAAAAATTGATTCAATTTTAATAAATGAGCACATATTCACTTAGGAAATCAACCATATGTTGAGTCCATTCTGGCTTCAAAGTAACCAATGATACTAGGTCCCAGGGTGCAGGACACATTCATATCCCTGTTGCAGTGTACTCTACTTAACTTTTGAAGCTTCAAGAGATGACATAAAAGGTTTAAAAATATAATACGCATGTACAGTACCAACAGTCATCTCTCTTAAGACTGAGAACTCTTCAAGTAGCTGGGTCGGCCCAGCATTTTTAAATATGGCTTTAAGAATGCTGTAAAGTTATTTGCTTAATTGCTTCAATGATCACTCTTGTGCTTCAGCACCTGCTTTTGGTATAATTTATTTAAGACTTTGATAAGAATTGTCAGTTTCCTGTATAATAAAAAGAAACATAGTTATAGATGCACATTTTGCTTGATGGACAAAATCTTTCCTTCTGCTTTCAGTACATTCAAGCCGCCTGCAGAGGTCTGCTGCACAAATGAACATCAAAGCTGAAGAGAACAATATTGCTTCCCAGAAATGAAGAAAATCTGCTTCTTTAGTTAAAGCATGTCAGAAGGCATAACTGCAGTGGACTCAGAGTAACAATCTAAAATGAACATGGCCCCACTTACCAGGTACCTAGGAACTGCACATATTTTCTATCAGTGGTTCTCCGTAGGTTAATGGGCATAAAACATTGTTACAAGATACCTGCAAGGTTTACCTAGAGTATCCTTTTGAGTGTACCTGCTTCATCCTAACACTATATTTATGTATATAGATTTGTGTGGCAGTAGATGCCATTATCCATAGATTCAGCTCAGGTTCTATACTCAAAGTCAACATTACATCAAACTGTCACATGATCTTCCCTGCTTTCTGTAACAGACCTAACCGTTCGATATTTCAGCGCTAGAAACGTTAACCCTTAAGCAGCGTTTAACAACTTGTATAATTCAATACAGGGCTGAAGAGATCTGGAACCTAACTGAACATCCTCAGTCACAAGCAGGAACCAATTCTGAATGAAGCAACAGCTTATCATAACTCACTCTCTCACACACACTTACTCAAAGGTTTCTCTTCTCACACATACCTGCAACTTTCCTAAAAGAAATTCTTTACTTTTAAAATGTATTTTATTTTTGTAAATCTCATAGAAATGCTATACTACAAACATAAAATGGATAATCTTTTTACAGAAATGCACTACACATTTCATGCTTTGCCACATATCTGTTACTCCTCAAGATGTCAACAGATGTCAACATAGCACATAATTATCCAGAAACCCAATCAACCCAATTTATACTACCATTTGTTGTGCAGTGCTTTCCACAAGTATTGGACTAGTTAAGTAAAAATTTAGACACAAAGTTAAATATTAGACAAAAGAAGGAACAAAGCATAGGTCTTGTATGTGTGCGCATATGATGCAATTTATAATACAGCTACTTTTCACATTCCATTCTTTAAAACAGGTGATCCCACGTATAGGAACAAATGAACTTAAAGGTGTATTTGATTTCAAGTCATTGCCCATAATAACCTCATCAAAAAATGTGGGTGTGTTGAAAGGGTAGGTTTTCACAGCACAGTGCATTCAGACTACCTGCTTTATATACAGTATATTTGGTTAGAGAAGTGGTGAAAACCTTTTTCTTTTAACTTTATTTTTTAACTTTATTCTTCTGCAAGGTTGCAAAATTAACAATGTAGCTGATTTGGTTTTTCTTGGTAGATAGAAAAGTATGCAGTTTCTCTTGTTTGCTTCTCTCACAAAAGAAGACTGAAACATTGTGGTATGTGAATGTAGAGAGTACATTAACTATAGTTGATTACAGTAAAAAAGCATAAAGACAATAGTCTTCGATAAAGGGAGGTGCTGCTTGAATGTTACTACTTTGTGGACAAATATTCAAATTGGTGTCCTGAATGAAGAATGCGGGCTCACCAAGCGACATTATTTCCCATTTCAGTTCTATTGCCTTGGCTACACATAATGAACTTAGAAAAATGTGTTTGGAAAGTGTAACCAAAATAATTTCTTTCGCTATATACAGTATCTATAAAAACTGACCAAAACTATGTTATCGGCTTTGGAAAGCCTTGAAGGTAATCTGGAAAAGAGGAAAAGTGGCTGAGGTATGGAGGTATACAGAGTATGTGTAGAAAGCCAAAAAGGAGAGATCAGAGAACATCAATGAATTCCGCATTATCAACTTAGTCAGCGCTGAATGCAAAGTCTTGTTCAGCATTGTGGCAAGTGTCTCTCAAAGTCCTGTTGAGTAATGGATACATCGACAACAGTGTACAAATACGAAGTATTTGCAATGTCCCAGGATATCTGGAGCACACAGGCATGCTGACTCAGCTGATCAGGGAAGCTGGAGAAGGCAGAAGGGATCTGACTTAATTGTGGTTGGATCTTGCCAATGCATATGGCTCAATCCCACACAAACTGGTCAAAGGGGCACTCGAGAGATACTATGTCCCAGGGAAAATAATAAGACCTTGTCAGGATTATTATAGTAGTTTCAGGAAGAGGGTATCTTCAGGGCTAGTGATATCTGAGTTGCACCAGCTGTAGGTAGGAATCATCACCAGCTATATCATCTCTGCAACTGCATGCTGGAATGCCAGGGCTGAATCAGTAAGACATGAACAATGCAGGGACCAATCAGGGCTTACAGTACATGGATGATCTAATAATGACGAAAATAGTGGTTCCGGGAGCTAGATGGATCCTGCAGGAACTTGAGAGGATAACATCCTGGACTTGCATGAGCTTTAAGCCAGCAAAATCCAGGTCAACGTGGTGCTCAACAAAGAAAACATTATGGACAAGTTCTGCTTCAGAGTTGGAGGAGAACAGATACCATCCATAACACAGCAGCCAGTGAAAACTTTTGACAAAGTGTTTACCTGTAGCCTAAAACATACAGAAATCGCCAAAGACACATGTAACAAGCTGAAAAGATGGCTGAAGGTGATGGATAGGTCTGGGCTTCCTGTAATATTTAAGGCCAGAATCTACCAGCATGGGATCCTAAGAAGGATTCACTGACCCTTGTTCATCTATGAGGTACCTGTTATGGTAGAGGAAGTCTTTCAGCAATTGGTCAGAAACAATCTTTGGAAGTGGTTAGATCTGACACACTACTTGAGCAGCATTGGTACTGTATGGCAAAAGCAACAAGCTAACATGGAAGTGGTTAGATCTGACACACTACTTGAGCAGCATTGGTACTGTATGGCAAAAGCAACAAGCTAACACTCACATTTAGCTCAGTGAAAGATGAGTTTATGGTCACTAGAGCGAGAGAGAACCTGTAATATCCCGGAGTCAGGTGACCCAAAAGTGGCCAGTGCAAGGATTGCAGTAAGAACGGGAGGAAGTGGAAGGCAGCCAAAGCCTTCTAGCAGAGGTCTGACTTTTAAGGTCCTAGTGGGAAGAATAGCCCTGGGCAGAGCTGGGCTTGGGAGTGTTGTGACAGGAAGGTATGACACTGTCCACAGAAAAAAGAGAAGAGAATTTGTGCTGGGGGAACTTCGAGCACCCATCGAGGAGGAAAGGAAGCATGGATGAGGTGGGAGCAGGTTTTGGAGCAGAAGATCACCTGGGAAGGCCCCCCACAGGATTAAGTCCCTGATTCAGGGATTCTATGATGTCCTACCAAGCCAATCTAACCTTTCCTCATTGGGGTAAGATAGACTTACCAGCCAGTTACCTGTCTCCAGGGAAGGGAATGTTTGAGCATATATTAAGCTGCTGCCCTAAGGCTATAGGGGAGCGCTGATATTGGTAGCGGCACAAGCAAATGCACCGGTTAGTGGCAGGAGAGATCAGCAAGGGGACAGACACAAGTAGAAGTGTTCGCATGTCCACCAAATTGGTGGAATTTATCAAGGAAGGAGAGTAGCCAAGGCTGCCACTAAAGTGCAGTGAGACTGGTCTGCTACACAGAGCACGGGTTTGAGTGATGTCAGTTGATTTAGAAAAGCAACTTAAAATACCATCTCACATCATCTAGACCACACTGAGCCGCAACATACTTATCAGTTTGGACACCACAAAACAGCTCATCCTGGTGGAGCTAAAGTTTCAATGGAAGGACAGGATGGAGGAGGCACGCGAGATGAAGAACGTAAAATATCAGGAGTTGGTTGAGGGCTGTCAGAAGTCAGGGTGGAGAACAAGGGGCTTGCCTGTAGAGATGGGCTGCAGGGTGTTCGTAGGGCAATACTTAAGGAAGGCCTATAGAACCCTTGGCATCATCTGGGCAAGCACAGCAAGAGCCATCAGGAATAACATGGAGGCTGCAGAGAAGGCCTCACGATGGCTCTGGTTGAAGAGAGGAGAAATGTGGTGCTGTAATAAGCCACTTGGATACAGGCCAAGGTCTGTTCAACTTCAGTTAAGTCACCTGGAAGAGGGTGAATGACAGTTCGAAAGTGATGCCAGGTTCAATAATCGATCATTTGTCCAAGAACATGCATCACATGATGTATCATGTAACAGTTTGTATTTATTAATTGCATCTTTAGAAACTTTTACATAATACTACATTTATATGCTTTGTTTAATATTCAGTTACATAACTATCTACACCTATTTCACTTTTTGTGTTACATATTTCCCCAACATATTTTAAAGGATGCTTTTTGCAATTGTTTAACTTGGCTGCAAAATACTGCTGATCTGTCAACTGGTGTTCAATGGCTTGAGGGGTACAACAAGATGAACACTGAAGCAATGCAAGTTTTGGAGAGTTAAAGTACAACAACCAAAGATTATTTTCCTTTTATTAGTTTAAAGTAGGTTACCCTTTGGTCCCTCTTTTAAATGCATCTTTTTACAAGGTCTATCATGAATTTAAGGGACTGGCATAAGACAATATATAAAGAAAACAAAAAGTAAAACTAACATCAATTTATTTCATATCTACAATTTGAGTATGTACAATTTGCCTATCAGACCGAGCTTTGCTATTTGAATATAATTCAAAAGCTGTCATTCGGTTGTACATTTGACACAGCCAAAAAGTTTCCTGAAAAGACTGCTATTAAACATATAAATATATGTTGTGTATGTGGAGAGCACACTGCATGAGCTAAAAATAAACATAACCTGTTGCAAGGGAAATCAGATGAAGAACATCAGGTTATACATTGTTATTTGAAGACATGAATGGACTAGTGGTAAAAGTGAACAGTACATTATCGCTGCTGTTACAAGCTCTCTGTTGTTCAGTTATGACAACAGAGTTAAGAGTCAAAGTAAGGTTGAAAGAATTAGCAGCTATGATTATGAAAACATGAATTGCAAAATATGTATTTGAAGTAATTATGACATGTCAAATCCAGTCAAAAGAAGTGGACTGAGGTTAAGAGAGCAGATAAAGAACCACAGGAGATGCAGATTTTGGTATTCAAATCACATGAATCAACAAATTTGCCTAACAAAACCAGAAGCACGGACTAAACGAATAATTAAAGTATGTTAATATTACTTACTGAAAATGAGGGTGGAATAAAGGTATAATAAAATCTAGAAGCAATACTATGACCCTGACAAATTAAATTGGAAGTAAATGGCGAAATAAAAATCAAATGAACAAGTGTCTGATTTTCTGAAAAAATTCTGCTTAGTTAATGGTAATACTGTATACAAATTTTCCAAATAATGGGCTTCTATTGTAGGTAGTAACAAAAGTAACAGAAAATGCTCACTCAGCACTACTACGACTGAGCAAATTTCGAGGTATCGATCCGATTTGATTTTTACGTTTACCAGTGCATTCTACCAAAATTGATATCAAGCATATACAATAACATGTTAAATTGCCACTATAAAGCAAACAATCAAAATACTGTATAAGTCAACCCACAAGGCTTGGCACATTATTTTAAACACTACAGTTCTATATGATATATTGTGTGTGTTTTTACACCCAAAATAGAATGAATGGCAATTAAAATAAATACATGCAGTGCTGAAGTAATTCTGTTCCTGTCAATATTTAATAATAATAATACATTTTATTTATTTGTAGGCACCTTTCTAAACACTCAAGGATACCGAACAATAGACAAAACACAGATTATAAACAAAAGTAAAATACAAGAGTTGAAATAAGACCAAGCAATTGTAATCAAAGAGAAAAAGCAGTCTTATTAAACAAATGAGTTTTAAGTTTAGATTTGAAAAGTGAAAATGATTCAATATTTCTAAGCTCAGGTGGTAGTGAGTTCCAAAGCTGGGGAGCAGAGCAACTGAATGCTCTGCTCCCCATAGTGGTAAGACGGACAAAGGGGACAGTCAAGTGGATGGAGGAAGAAGATCTAAGGGTACGGGGGGGGGGGGAATGGCAACATGGAGGAGGTCAGACAAATATAGAGGGGCAAGGTTGTGGATAGCCTTAAAAGTTAGTAGAATTTTAAATTAAATTCGGAACTGAACTGGAAGCCAATGAAGCTGCTGCAAAACGGGAGTGATATGGTGAATAGAGGGGGTTCTAGTAATGATGCAGGCAGCTGAATTCTGGACCAGTTGAAGCTTATAAAGAGATTTGCAAGAAAGACCCAAGAAAAGGGAATTGCAATAATCCAGACGAGAAGTGACAAGGCTATGAACAAGGATAGCAGGGGTGTGGGGAGTGAGGGAGGGGCGAATATGATTAATGTTACGCAAGTTGAAATATGCAGACCGGGAGATGTTATTGATGTGGGACTGAAAGGATAAAGTACTGTCAAGGATGACACCCAGACTCTTAACCTGTGGGGAAGGGGAGACAGAGGAATCATCAGTAACAAATGAAAAGTGAGCAGTTTTGGATAATGTTGATTTTGTACCAATGAGGAGAACCTCAGTTTTGTCACTATTTAATTTAAGAAAATTTGAAGAAAACCAGGATATGATTTCTGCTATGCAATCTGTAAGTGAGGAGGGTGGAAAGGAAGCAGTAGGTTTGCTAGTGAGATAGAGCTGGGTGTCATCAGCATAACAGTGGAAGCTAATGTTATATTTACGAAAGATATTGGCAAGGGGGAGGAGGTAAATAATGAAAAGGAGGGGCCCCAGGACAGAGCCCTGGGGCACACCTGAAGTAACAGCGGTGGGTTGGGATGTGAAAGTTTTAAGATGAACAAATTCAGTGCGGCCTGAGAGGTAAGATCTGAACCAATCTAGTGGAGTGTGGGTAATACCAATCGAAGATGATCTATTGAGAAGAGTGGTGTGACAAATAGTGTGAAAGGCTGGACTCAGATCAAGGAGGGTGAGAATAGTAATTAAACCAGAATCAGACTGCCATAAGGAGGTCATTAGTAATTTTTATAAGTGCCGTTTCTATACTGTGGAGAAAGGAAGTCTAAGTCAATATTCTTAATATTACGGAAAGACATGAGACGGGAAAGCTTAGTGTTGGAAAGTGCAAGTTTAACATTGAATGAAATAAGAAAGTGTTCAGTTATGGGGAGTTCATCCACAGAACAATCAAGCGGTGTAACTCCAGAACAGCAAATCAAGTCCAAGATATGTCCTTTGGAATGAGTGGGATCATCAGTATGCTGCTGAAATCCAAAACTCTCAAGGCAGGATGAAAAGTCTCTAGTAATAGGGACCTACAGTGGGGCAAAAAAGTATTTAGTCAGCCACCAATTGTGAAAGTTCTCCCACTTAAAAAGATGAGAGAGGCCTGTAATTTTCATCATAGGTATATCTCAACTATGAGAGACAAAATGAGAAAAAAAAAAATCCAGAAAATCACATTGTCTGATTTTTGAAGAATTTATTTGCAAATTATGGTGGAAAAAAAGTATTTGGTCAATAACAAAAGTTCATCTCAATACTTATGTTATCAATCAATCAACTCAATGTTATATACCCTTTGTTGGTAATGACAGAGGTCAAACGTTTTCTGTAAGTCTTCACAAGGTTTTCACACACTGTTGCTGGTATTTTGGCCCATTCCTCCATGCAGATCTCCTCTAGAGCAGTGATGTTTTGGGGCTGTCGCTGGGCAACACGGACTTTCAACTCCCTCCAAAGATTTTCTATGGGGTTGAGATCTAGAGACTGGCTAGGCCACTCCAGGACTTTGAAATGCTTCTTACGAAGCCACTCCTTCGTTACCCGGGCAGTGTGTTTGGGATCATTGTCATGCTGAAAGACCCAGCCATGTTTCATCTTCAATGCCCTTGCTGATGGAAGGAGGTTTTCACTCAAAATCTGACGATACATGGCCCCATTCATTCTTTCCTTTACACGGATCAGTCGTCCTGGTCTCTTTGCAGAAAAACAGCTCCAAAGCATGATGTCTTTTATATTGATAACGAGTTCAAACAGGTGCCATTAATACAGGTAACGAGTGGAGGACAGAGGAGCCTCTTACAGAAGAAGTTACAGGTCTGTGAGAGCCAGAAATCTTGCTTGTTTGTAGGTGACCAAATACTTATTTTCCACCATAATTTGTCTGATTTTAAAGAATTTATTTGCAATGTGATTTTCTGGATTTTTTTCTCATTTTGTCTCTCATAGTTGAGGTATACCTATGATGAAAGTTACAGGCCTATCTCATCTTTTTAAGTGGGAGAACTTGCACAATTGGTGGCTGACTAAATACTTTTTTGCCCCACCGTATTCCCTGATATTATCCATATATATACTGAAATCCCCCAGAAGTATTATGTTTGATGAAACAGTAGATAAGTGTGTAAGGAAAACAGCAAACTCGTTCAGAAAGTCATTGATTGGTTTAGGGGGCCGGTAAACAGTTGCAATAATAGTAGGAATAGGTCCATTTAATTGACATACAAGAGATTCAAAAGAACTGAAGGCAGGAACAGACAACAGCAAGACTTTCCATTTCTCACGATACATTAATGCGAGACCTCCTCCCCGCCAGAGCCACGGGATTGAGAGATGTAAACAAAACCCGGGGGAGTGGATTCGTTAAGTTGGGTAAAGTCATGGGGTTGTTGCCATGTCTCAGACAGAAAAAGTCAAACTTACGATCAGTGAGAAGATTGTGGATGAGAGGCCCATTGCTCGTGAGTGAGCGGATGTTCAGCAGACCGAAATTAACAACAGCGTTATCGCATTTAACAATGGTGTTAGCTGACCGGGCTAGGCTGGCTAACACACTGTGGTCAGCGACTCTGCCTAAATTATGTGGAGGACATCGATATTTTCGAACTGTAAGCTTTGATACTCCGGTGGGTCCCACGGTGGATGCATCTCCAACGGCGGAGGAATACGATGTCTGGGTGGAGATATAGGCCAGTCAGCGGAGGCTCAGACAGGTGAAAGCGGAGTCGGAGTAGCTCGGCAGCTGAGTACTGAAGCAGGCCCATCGCAGGTTGAATAGCAAGCGACAGAAGAACCAAACAAACACGAACCAAATAAATATCCTACCCATCCACAAGTTAAGCGAAGACGCAGACAACTTGGATGTCCGGAGAACAAAGCCAGGTAAGTCTCAAGGCAGGGATAGGCCGAAAAATAGTCCATACACAGCTAAATCAGCAGTCAAGCTAGAAATCAGTCTAGCTTTAAATGATTGAAAACTCAGCGAATAAATCTGCCCGAAATGAAAACGAAAACAGCTGCTTAGTCCATTAGATTGTTAGTTAATCATAAAAAAGTTAAAAAAGAAAAAAAAAAGTTAAAAAGTTACCGGAGAGCAGTGGCGATCAGTCACGCCAGTGTCAAACGGAAGTTCCAAAATTTTCATAACCCAACTTTGTATTCAAATCAGATCTAGCACTGAAAATCTCAGCTAATGGAAATGGAAAAAATACATACTAGTCTATTAGTTATCATATAGAAAATGTTTCTAAAAACTAAAAAAAAAATACATAAAAAGAGTGGAACAATATTACTGTACTTTAACATCACAAAACAAATAATTTAAACTGAAATGAACCATGGGTATGTTCAGTTTGTTGACCTTCTGCTTAAATATACAGTTTTGGATAATGATACATTCCCTGATGACTTCATAAAAACTAACCACTAACTGATGCTTGATACTTCAACAAAGATGTGCTGTCCCTTCTCCCTTCATGAACCAACATACTGTACATGGCACATGTACTTAGTATGCTGGAAACTGAGCTGCTTACCTGTGACAGAGCTTAATATGCAGATGTGCAAACCACTGGTTACATTCGAGGGCACAAAGTAATTGAAAATGCTGACAAATTGTGTACTAACTTTTCACTGTTTAGTGAAAGCTGCTATTAATATGTGTCAAAACTAGTCTGCTTTGCTTGTGGGTAAAACACGTTAGTCGCTGGATGAAAATGTAAAAATGTGTGTGTTTTATGTGCTTACTTCTATCTATGGGATTGCTGTAACCCAAGATCAGGATGTATTTTTAAATTTACACAGACCAAAATATAAATAACAGCTGGAAACCACTTTATTTTATTAGGCAAACGGCGGTCTTAAGCACACCTGGTCCTAATGAGCTACAACTAGTAAACAGAACAGATGAAATAAATGAATTTTACATTGTAGATAACTGAGAGTTCTATATTTTACTGGGCTTCAAATACACATAAAATAACACAAGCCAACTTACAACCATTTCCACATATTTTGCATTCTACCTGAAAAGATTTCACAATTCAGTGAATTGCAAATAACAGATTCACATTTTCAAAGTAAAACTTTTTACTGAAAAGTCAAATCAAGTAATATGCTGGGTGGAATGATACAAGAACTATGTCAGAAAAAAACCAAAAATAAAAACTCTCTTAATATATATAAGCACAGCTACAAATGGCTTGGTTTTGGACAAGGCAAGAAAGGAAAATATATGGAAAAAGAATTCACAAGTATATAAAATGTTTCCTTTGGCAAAATGAAACAACTTCAGCTACCCAAAATGACTTACTATTCCTTGATTCTACTGGAAACTATAAGGATTTAAAAGGAAAGAAACCAACTACAATGAACAAAAACAATGATATTGACTTGGCATGAGTAAAAATATTGATTTTCTGATTAATCATTTTTTGTTTAAACAATTCTTACAGTCTCAAGATCGATCTTGTGAATCTCTATCCTGCTCAATTACTATATGTAGATTTTTGCTTATCTTTGTTTTTGGCATCTGATCTAGCAGATGGCACTAATGTCCCTGTTATGGCATTCTATGGAAAACTCACTTTACTACTATGCAAAAAATTATATGTGTACTCTTTTGCTGAAATCAGTGGCTTAGACACATAAATCAAATGTGCAGACTTACTACGGATTCAAACAGTGCGTTGCTGAAGAACAACTGGATAAAAGCAAAGCCATATGTAAGCTGTGCAACTCAGAAGTAAACTGTTGTTGTAACACAACAAATTTGAGAAAAACCGATGTCTCCCAGAAGCACTGCCTCAGTTGACATCCATAACGAGTACAGCCGAAACAATCTGCACTGGAGACGGCGTTCAGCTCCAAGCTTCTCGTGCCCCCCCAAAAAATCTGCTAGAAATTCTGTTATAACTGTATAGAGAAGAGACCCTACAACTCATCTCAACCGGCAAAGAAAGAGGGCAGCTGCTGGAATTCTCAGAGTAGCCTGCGATTCAAAAGTGAGTGTGTGTGCTCAAAGTAGTCGACTTGAAGTAGCTCCATAATAGCAGTGTTGTGAGTTACGATGGCCAGGTCTTTTTCTTTTTTGTTACATTCATGCAATGCCGCTGTCAACAAGCACTGGCTCCACATCCTCCTTTTAAAATGCTTCCTTTATGTTTGAGTACTGTTAGGACAAATTTTCAAGACTGATTAAAGTGAGTGCTATAAGTGAGCAGCTGTGTTCACAGAACGACATGACTCTTCTCGATGTATCTTTATTTTTGACTAATTCAACATTATTTTAAATGTTCAATAGGGGAAAAATTTGGCTAACGGTTTAGTTGAAGGGTGTCTGCATGGAGATTCATAACACACAAACAGGTTATTGAATAACATTTATTTAAGAAGCAATATTTGATTTTTTTATAATATTATTTGCAAGATAATATAGATATTTTATAAAGTAGATGTCATTGCATTGCTCTATTGTTAGTTAAATTATGGTGAATTTTGAATGAGTGCAGTGCTGTGAAAAGAAAAAAAAAAGCAAAAAATCTTCCAAATACTGATGTTAACTGTTCATTACTCATGAAGTATTTCTTCTTAAATGTAATTTTCCTGCTTAGGCATATGTTATTAAAGTCACTTTGTAGACAACCTTCAAATGAAGTACTACTGACGTTTGCCACATTGTATTAATTCTCTATGCATGGTTAATTAATTTCTAAAAAAAAACACCACTTTAAATACATCAGTGCAGGCTAATACCCAGCCTTAATCTTGACTCTCTGAACGAATAAAATAATGTAGTTAAAAAATATTGTAAAAATAGCTAATGGGAGTTGTCAAATTAGAAAATGTGTTATTACCTCTGTAAAGCATTCTGAGGCTCTTCATGCTTAGAAGGGGATGTCAGAGGGCTTGATTTCCTGTTGGATTATAACTTTAAGCACCAGGTTAACCGTTAAGTGAAAATACTTCCTAATGTGAGTAACACTTTAATTGCTGTGTATATAATTAATATAACACAGTAAAAGGGAAGCATGGTAATGCAAGATATAGCACATGGCTCTAGAATCCTAGGTTCATATTCAAGTCTGTAGCTATAAACGAGTTACTTGCTCTCTCCATGTTTCACCCTTGTGAGACTGGTTATGAGCGCAACTGCACATTGTGATGGTCTGGTGCCCATTCGATGGTACCACTCCTGCCTGATACTACACCAGATGCTCCTTGGATAGGTACTGGCTCCGATGGCTGAAGTAGGTAGATTTGAAAAGTTACTGAAGGAAAAAATTATGGAAATAACCAATAACATGCCTGGGTGCATTTGGAATAGAATTTTCAAAATTATGATTTTTTTTAACCAAACACACCCGAAAATCCCAATAAGCCTATCATAAGTAAACTAAAAAGACAACTTTGAGGTAACGCGTTTGTATCTTCAATACTGCTCATCTTCTAAGTGCTCACTAAAAACAGGATTTTGTTTTGTTATAAATTAATCTTACAGAACATCAAATTAAATACAGTCATGTGGTTTCACAAAGAATAAAACCTCTACAAATATTTCTGACAAATGCAAAATTCTGTGCTATGCTCAGTTAAACATTAAAATATGCACAAAAATCCAATAAGCAGGAAAACCATTCCAAGCACTTAACAGCCAATAACAGAGATTTTCTGCATAAAATCATAAAGGTAATCTTGATCTTGTTAGCATGTCACTCACCTGCTTTGGTGAACATGTCCAGTTATAAAATAAAGCTGAACGCTCACCCACGTTCAGACTGCTCTGCAGGCGTCACTTTACCAGTCTTGCCTTGCTGGGGAAACTGTAGAAATGGGAAAAATACTCACACTGAAGCAATCGATTTTTTTTGCAAAAAGTACACTTTTCTAAGCTCCAGTACAAATCAAGAGACTGCTTTTAGCTGTAGCTTTCTCTCAGTGTTCCTCTTCCTTCTAACTCTGATAAAAAATGAATCCACATTTCTGACGTATATTCTCTCTAATCACACTGAGGGCATCTACTTGAACTTGTTTCTTTTAGCTCAAAGCAATGCTGTAATCGTACTAAAAGCAGATCCTCTTATTATATGTTTCTTTGGCACTCTCCACCTCCTTAATCAGGCTGAAAGTGAATTCTCTTGTGTGCACGTTTGTCTGTGCTCAAAGCTCCCATCTAATCCTGTTGAGAACAGAGAACTGCGTGTACATTTTCAATGAGCCTGTCACCTCCCTCTGATTCTGCCAGGAGCTGATCCTCTTGCACAGCTCTGTGTCATCTCCAATCTAATCATACACTTTCCTTTGTGGGCTTCATTTACTTATTTAAAACAAGCAGAAGTCATGCATGGCTTTAAACAATCTCTTCTATTCACTTAAACAGCAAAAAAAGGAGTCAAACAAAAGATGTTTTAAAATGAGTGTTTAGCAGTATCAGCATATAAAACACAACCAAAATGTTGTTAGCCTTCAAGAGGGTGTTTGAAGTTTTTGTTGATGCCCAATTTTTTTTTTATTTTTCATACAAGAAAATGTACACAGCAAAGACTTGCATCAAAAAGCATATGTTAATAGGCTCTTTACCTTGTGCTTCGGACAACGCAGTGAGAAGTTATCTTCATTTAGAGAGCACTCTGCAAACACCAGATTAATAAATTTAGAAAATGGCCCACAACTGAAAACAAATTTACATCTAAATATAAAAATTCAAATACTAAATGTTGTATGATACAGAGCATTCCTATCTGCCACAATGTGAATACTGACAGTAGAACATCTCGGTATGTCCTTTACTGAGGGGGGCTGGGTTCCCGGGAAAAGAATCAAAAGATAAGCATCTTAAAATTACACAATATAATGCCTTCAATACTTTTTGTTCCAGCACAGATTCAGTAATTAAGCTTAAATAAAAAGACCATTCATATGACATGAATACAAGAAGCAACAAGACATGCTAATAAATAAAAAAATAAAAATCTGAGAACTTAGTCAATGTAAGAAATAAAATGTTCTACACAATACACTGAAAAAACAACACAAAATGCAATTACTCACACTAGATTCAGTTTTATATAATAAAATACAATGTAACAAGGCACATTTAAGATGGAAGAGACTGGCACTCTCATCGACCCCAGTTTTTTAAGGTATTATTTCCTGAAAAAAACATCCTATAAAAACACTATAAGACACAGCATCCATTAATCACACATCATCATTGTACCCTCATAAACTGGCCAAATTAATGACACTTAAAACAAAAAGTTTTAATACTAAAGCACCTACGATAATTATCAAAAACTAAACAACATAACTTGCTGCACCTACTTTTAACTGTTTTGTATATGATAACTTTGAAATGTGCAAATGATCCTAGAAGAACTCTTATAAAGTTACCCAGCTACAAAACATCTATTTGGCAGTCTTGTCATTCTAGCGAGTATACACTTAAGAAATGGACCGAGATAACTGCCGTTTACCCAAAACAGTGCAAAAACACATTGAAAACAGAAAATAATTTACAGAATGTATCATCTCTTATTGTTGCAAAATGCATAAACAAATATTTACTGGCTATTATGGAAGATTATTACAAAAAAGTGAAATCAGCCAAAGAAAGGAAACAATAATTGGACTTCAGTTTGCTCTAAAACAAAAAGATGGTGGTACTTTGTACATTATCCCTATTAAATACATTTAAACAGATTAAATAATAAAAAAAAAAAAACAGTTCTCAATCCATAGAGATATATAGTACTGAGAAATGCTCTGGTCATCTCACTAAAGAAAGCTAATCCACAACTGTTGAAACCAGAATTATTCAATGACCAGTACTAAAATATGTTTTGACTATCAGATAAAGAATTATGCCCATGCCAAACAAGCCACAAGAAGAGAAATATTCAAACCTCCAACTGCCCTACTTGTAGTTGGTGGCATATGTACAAACATCCCATTAAAGAAAGAATATAAAATGCATTTTTAAAAAAATTCCAAAAATAGTTTCAAATGTGCAGTTTCGGTGAATGAAAAAATATTTGCTGTCCTTTGCTGATCTTTCTTTTAAATAATAGTTTCCTCCCAATAATGCACATCTTTAGGTCTATAATGTGTGCTGCTACATCTATTAGATAGATAGATAGATAGATAGATAGATAGATAGATAGATAGATAGATAGATAGATAGATAGATAGATAGATAGATAGATAGATAGATAGATAGATAGATAGATAGATAGATAGATAGATAGATAGATAGATAGATAGATAGATAGATAGATAGATAGATAGATAGATAGATAGATAGATAGATAGATAGATAGATAGATAGATAGATAGATAGATAGATAGATAGATAGATAGATAGATAGATAGATAGATAGATACTTTATTAATCCCAATGGGAAATTCACAAAGAATTAAAGAATGACAAGTGTCAGGCCTGATAATGTTTTTAAATATGCATTTTTAATATTTCTTAAATCTTATGGTAATATAGCTCTTTGATTACAGCAAAACAACACAAACCAACTACACTTGCACTGGAATCAGAATAGTGTTTAATTACTGTTTGACATGAGGAGCTGTAACTCATTATAAGATCAAAGAAAGTACAAACAAGTATTAATATCCTGTTAAATTAGCGTATGTAACTGTTCTCTGTGAGCTGCATAAGGAAAACAATATTCTACCAATAATTAAGTATAATTACAAACTTTGCAGGATTAAAGAAGTTTAGCTATCCAATAGTGAGGAAACGAAAAACAAAACAAAACAAAAAAAAACCTTACAAACATATGAAGCACTGGAACAGCTATGTCCATTAGACATGCTGGAAGTCTTTTCCTATTAAGGAATAAAACAGGACACAAGATTGCTGTACTATTGACGCATTGACACTGTGCTTTAACAGTATTTTTAACTATTACCCAAAAAGGTGATGTTGCAGATTGCTATTTTAAGATTTCCAAATATCAACATACAGAAAACAGGTAGGAAGCCCCACCCCACCTCCATTATATCTCACCTGCCTCCAATGCGCACATGTAATGGTAACGGAGGGAGCAGCCTTTACTGTAGCAACCTAGTGTGGAACCTGGATCCTGGCAATGCGAACACCTCTGAAATACAAAAGTAAATGCAGCATTTTATTTAATTGGTCTACAGAACAGGAATTTATCACCACATGTCTATGTGAATAGAATTGTTGAATATATTTGTATTTACATACACGGACACATACAACCTACCCTGACGAGATTTCTTTTCCCCCAAAAGAAAAACAAAAGGGGAAAAAACAGTATTCTGCACAAACGCATTTAGCATCCTACATTCTTAATTTACTGGATGACTCTTGAGTCTCTTAAATGGAAGCCAAAGAAGTTAAATGTGGGCAGAAACCATAGTATGACAGCAATGACAATGTATATACACACAATTATATCTGTGTACAGCTGATGGCTGACACATTAAATTACACAAATTTGTATATTGCACATATATTCCTAAGCAGTGTATAGGAAAAAAACTAAAATTGCAATGCATTTTATTATTACAGGCTAATATAGGAATGTATAAATACTTTAAATATTATTTATACACACACTGAAGTGCAAACAAACAAGCATCACTAGGGTTGAAAGTTTAGATTCACCCAGAAATCATGATTCTTCATAAAAACTGATACCTTTTGTTATCAATGTACCATGAAATTGATTTAAAAATATAGCCAAGACATTACTAATGTTGCAAAAGGTTATTATTGCTTAAAATGACTAATAATTTATTATTCACATATGACTACAAAGCTCCATTTTCAGTTACCATTATCATAATGGTAAATAGCTCATCCTTAATTATGTTTAACACTTTTTTTCAATAATAATACCACCAAGGCTATGCCAAGTGGCATCTGAATCCTTTTGTTTTCACGATTGGCTCATCAGCTCTGCACTCTGATAATGCATTCCTGCTGCCCTACTTTCAAAAACCACAGATCACCTAATACAACTTAAATAAATGTTAAAAAAAATAATAATAAAAAAAAAAAAATTAGCATTTATTATTGAAATGCAAAACAAAAGATTTAAACCAGCTAGGCATATAAAAATCAAAAAAATTAATCAAAATTATTTATTTTTTATAAAAAACTAGGGGGCTTCGCTCGCCAACCCCCATGTTTGGTTTTCCGGATACACACTTTTAAGATTTTTTTTTTCTTTGAATTGTTGCTATTTCATTAGTTTCACTTTTATTTCAGTACTTCTGTAAAAACAATATTTGTAATCTTGCGAGTCCCAATATGCTGAATCTTTTTAATGAGGTCAGGACAGGTTTCTCTGTTTGGAATTTCAGCACAGACAAAACGATCTATAACATCAGCAGTTAATAATTTTTTTTTAAAAAGTGAAAAAGTAAGTAGAGTTCTGCATTGGACTCCTGTCTGTAAAGTCGTGCTATTTTCCTCTCACAGTTCCAAAGGTACATGGGTTTACCAAGGTGATACCCCAGCTTTTTTGTAGGTTTTTGTAGACTAGACAGAACGTTTTTGACTCCTGGGGTAAATGTAGCTTTTTAAATAAGCAGACAGATAAATATACATACACTAACAAAGTAACCAATAAATGCATGTGCGGTAAACTCCATTTTTTAAATTCCCAAGATTCTTTATTTGTCACATACATATAGTTATACAGGACAACAAGCAGTGAAATTCATCCTGATCTGCTTATCAAAAACAGTGCAAAGTTAGAAGAATATCAGTTAAATTAACAAAAAGTCATAGATTGAAAGATAACAGTATAGTAGAACATAAAAAATAAGTAAAATTATGTGAATAAAGTAGAATTAAGTGTTAAGGTGCAATAGTGTAGTAATTATTGTGCAAAACCAAAGTTAGACAGGTGCATAGTTAAATGAGGCAGTTTGTTTGTTTGCGCTACTGCGATGTTTACTTTCTTTTTTTTATATTTTCTAATTTTCCTACTTTCATATCCTTTAACTTTCTCCACGTGTATTGCGCCTTTTGTTTTTTTGAGACTTTCTAATTTCACTGGTTTCATAGTCTCTAACCTGCTCTGCATGTGTTTAGCGTCAACGTTTGTAAACGTCTTTATGAAGTTCTAGTTTGTTATTTTACTCATTGTCTTTTAATTCTGAGCTGTACAGTTCAATACATAGAACAGAATGAATCCTCAATACAATATAAAAATAAAAATTCTAGAAGTACGGAGTAGAATTTCACATTAGATGATATCACATAATATGATTTGGATTTATTTTAAGTCCTGGAGACCTCATTCATCAAGCTGCCTCCCCCATTTTGCCATTCAACATCTGAAATTGCGCTAATCCGATGAAAGAACCCCTCATTCCCACGTCCCCATTCATCAGGGATGACTTTACCTTAGGCAGGCAATCTACAATTTAAAGAGATTGTTATTTTCTTGTGAATTGTTACATATGCATTATTTTCACTTTTGCTTTAAAACCTTTTGTAAAAACAATACTTGTTTCTTTATTTCCTGCCCAGCGCGTGTTTACATCTTTCTTCCCAGACGTATAATACTGCTCGTGTTGTGAAGGGTGTTGCGGCTGAAGGTACGCTAAGGATATGCCTTTGTATCATTTGTTGTCTTTTTGCTGCTTGCTAGCTGCCTCTTCTGCCTGTCGCATGTCGTTGTTTTAAAAGCTCCGAGCACAAGATGCTTGCCTGCCAAAAGCAATCCAATAACTGCTAGCTTAGAGGTCTGTTTACTTGTTTTAAATGATGGCTCACTGCTTGGTCTCGCGTGACTTTGTAAAAGCAATACCTGTCTTATTTCTGGCCCCGGGCGTGTTTGAATTCTTTCTTGCAGGATGTATAACGCTGCTCGCATTCGTTTGGGGTAGCTGCCGTTGCGCTGCCCTTCGATCTTTTCAAAGCCTGTACAGCCGCTGTCCTTTTTGCTACGGCCCTGGGACAATCTCTTGGCACCAAGTCTCATGTTTATGGTCCCCGCGAGACGCACCGTGGCAAGTCTCCTTGGTCTCGCAGGTATTTTAAATGTCTTTCGAGAGTATCACGTATCGTAGCCTTGCATTTGCTTTCCATTCCAGGATTTCCTTTTATATATAGAGAGATAAATTATATAAACTACACACACAATTTAGCCTGAAATTGCACTGTAGTATTTTCACACACTTAGAAAACAGAGTAACAATTTGACATGGGGAAAGAAATACCCGCAAGATAGCACATTGTGGATGGAGCGATCTGTGAGAAAACAGGTGTTATGTACATGGTGTTAGTGGATCTACTTTTTTTGTGGTGTATGTATACTGTTAACCATTATGTGTGCCTATGCGCATTGATATGTTTTCTTGGTAATACAACAAGTAATAAAGAGAAAAACATGGAAAGCGGTTATGATACAGCGTTTCTCAATTTTATATAAGATAGAATGTGTAAGACACAACAACTGGCGACAAGGTTTACATGCACCTTTGTTTTCACCATACTATCGAACCAAAAACTGAATTTGTACTGAGCTATTTGAGAGCTATTTCAAGAAAGCAACAGGGAGAAATGAGCATCAAAAAGCAGGTGCATTCACAGGAGACTCTTTACCCAGGATACGCAGTGCAAAGAGGAGCTGTGAGTAAAACAAATTAAACAAGCGAAAAAAAAAAGTGAACAGAGTAGAGAAGGAAATGTCTGGTTGTGTGGGGAAAATAGACAGTTTTGATAGTTCGGGGGAGGACTGGGCCACGTATGTTGAAACACTAGAACAGTACTGCCTGGCGAACAAGATTAATGACGGAAAGAAAGTTGCCATGTTACTTAGCTTAATGGGAGCTAGAACCTACATTTTGCTTTGCAGTTTATTGGCACCAGCAAAACCAGCCTAGAAAACATTCAACCAAATAGTGGAAGTCCTGCAAAATCATTTGAACCCTAAACTGCCTGTAATTGCAGAGCGTTTTCGCTTTCATAAACGTAACCATACAAAGACGGAGACTGTAATGGAGTACGTAGCGGAACTGAGAAGGCTCGCAGAGCACTGTGAATTTGGAGAAAACTGGTCAGATTCTTTAAGAGACAGGCTTGTGTGTGGAATTCACAATGAAAATATACAAAAACGACTCTTGACTGAGCGTACATTAACCCTGCCTCGTGCTGTAGAAATTGCAGTGTCAATGGAGACAGCTGATAAAGATACTCTTGAGCTGCAGCAGAAGATCACGACAGAGTGTAACACACATAAATTGGAGGCGACACACGTGAGAAACGCGCCCTGCTACAGATGTGGGAAAAAGTCACAACGCTTCGGAGTGCTGGTTTAAAGACAAAGTGTGTCGTCAATGTCAGAAACCAGGGCATATACAGAAAATGTGCAAAACCCTCCCACGTGACAAAAAGTTCGCAAAGAATAAACAGAAACATAAAAACGTGTACGAAATGAATACTACCACATCAGACTCTTCTGAACACGAGCTAGCTTGCTTTGATATCTATGCACTTAAAGAGGCAGACAGAGGAATCTTGTGGGTGTCCCTTGAAGTGGAAGGCGTGCCTTTTAAGATGGAGCTGGACACAGGATCAGCCCTGTCAGTGATCTGCTATAAGGATTATAAGGAACATTTTGCACATTGCATCCTGGAGACAGTCCCTGTAATGTTGAAAACATATACTGGTGAGAAAATAGCACCCTTGGGAACAATTAATGTAAATGTGAAATATACAGGGAAAACACATACATTGCCACTTTATGTAATTAAAAAAGGGGGTGTACCACTGTTGGGACGTGAGTGGCTGAAGAAAATACAGTTGGATTGGCAGTCAATCAAAGCCATGCAAACCATAGAAAAATCAAACAACCAGTCCATAAATAACAGTTTTAAAGAGCTACTTTCACAGTATGCACAGATTTTTTGGGATGGCATTGGCACATTAAAACATATGAAAGCCCAGATTGTATTAGAAGATAATGCAGTACCAAGGTTTCACAAGGCAAGGCCAGTGCCATATGCCCTATGCCCCAAAGTAGAAGCAGAATTGCAAAGACTAGAAAGGGAAGGCATACTGACAAAAGTGGAATGGTCTGAATGGGCGACACCAATTGTGCCAGTCGTAAAGGGTGATGGCACTGTGCGCATATGTGGTGACTTTAAGGTGACAGTGAGCCCAGTGTTAAAAACTGAACAATATCCCTTACCCCGTGCAGATGATATATTTGCATCTCTGGGCAGAGGAGAAAAGTTTTCAAAAACTGACCTTGCACAAGCATACCTACAAATGGAAGTGGAGGACTCCTCCAAAAAGTATTTGACTATTAACACTACTAAAGGCCTGTACCAGTATAACCGTTTGGTTTTTGGAGTTGCTTCAGCACTAGCCATATGGCAGAAGGCCACAGAACAAGTCTTACAGGGCATTCCTGGCACTCAGTGCTACCTTGATGACATTCTTGTTACAGGGGCTGATGACAGGGAACATCTAGAGAATCTAGAAAAAGTCCTGAACAGATTAACAGACTTTGGCTTGAGAGTAAACAAAAATAAGTGTGAATTTTTCAAAAATTCCATTGAGTATTGTGGACACCAAATTGATAAAGAAGGCTTACATAAATGTAAAAACAAAATTGAAGCCGTCCTGAAAGCACCGAAACCCCAAAATGTATCTCAATTGCGGTCATTTTTGGGACTGGTTAATTATTATCACAAGTTCCTTCCAAATCTTTCGACTGTTTTGCATCCTTTAAACAGTTTGCTGCGCAGTGAAACAGCATGGTGCTGGACTAAAGACTGTGAGTGTGCATACAAAGAGGCAAAATCTCTTGTAACATTTGACAATGTGCTAACTCATTATGACCCCAACTTGCCAGTCCAGCTTGCAAGTGATGCCTCTCCTTATGGTATTGGTGCCGTATTGTCACACAAGTTCACTGATGGGACGGAACGGCCAATTGCCTTTGCCTCAAGATCTTTAACTCCAGCAGAGCTTAATTATGCCCAAATTGAGAGAGAAGCCCTTAGTTTGGTTTGGGGAGTTAAGAAGTTTAACCAATATTTATATGGGGGACATTTTACCTTGCTGACTGATCATCGACCATTGTTGTCCATCTTTAATCCATGTAAATGTGTCCCAGGTATGGCTGCTGCACGACTTCAACGATGGGCATTATTTCTTGGGGCCCACACTTACACTATTGCATTCAAAGGTACGGAGCATCATGGTTATGCTGATGGACTGTCGCGGCATCCATTGGAGTTATCACACCCCAGGAATTTAGCGGAACCAGTAGACATGTTCCAAATGGCTCAGGTAGACTCATTGCCAGTCATGTGCTCTGACATCCAGCGAGAGACGCGCTGCGACCCAACACTTTCTAAAGTTTATGAACTGACAGTTAAAGGCTGGCCAACCAAGGGCAATGCAACTTTATCAGCCTACTCATCACAACGTGACCAACTGTCTGTAAGTCAAGGTTGCATTTTGTGGGGCACACGTGTTATAATTCCGCCAAAACTTCGCACCAAGGTCCTTGAGGTGCTACATGAAGGGCACTTAGGGGTAGTAAAGATGAAGAACCTGGTTCGCAGCTATGTCTGGTGGCTTGGCATTGATCACGAGCTGGAAGACCTCACAAAGACATGTAATGGGTGCCAGCAGACTCAAAGGTCACCAACGTCTGCACCACTTCAACCCTGGGAATGGCCCACCACCCCTTGGCAGTGCATACACATTGACTATGCAGGCCCATTCTTTGATAAGATGTTTCTTATTGTTGTAGATGCCCACTCTAAGTGGCCAGAGGTTTTCTGTACCACTAAAGCAATTGCCATAAAGACAGTGGAACTCCTACGTAACTTGTTCTCGCGTACAGGAGTACCAGAACAAATAGTAAGTGATAATGGTAGCCAGTTCTTGTCTGAGGAGTTTAAAACCTTCCTCAGGAAAAGTGGAATACAACACATTACCACAGCACCATACCACCCTGCAACGAATGGTCTTGCTGTGCGTTTTGTGCAGTCCTTCAAACAGTCCATTAAGGCAATGTCCAATGAAGGAATATCACTACAGCAAAAAGTGTCCAAGTTTTTACTGGCTTATCGTAACAGCACCCATTCGACTACCGGACAAACACCTGCAATGCTTTTTCTAGGCTGTCCCCTGAGATCCCGCCTGGACTTGATGAAACCTGACCTACGTAGGCATGTCCAACAGAAGCAGGCCACCTGGAATCAGAGTCAAAAGTCACAAACCCTGCGTACCTTTTGTATGGGTCAGAGAGTTTTGGCTCGCGATTATCGTAACAATGGCCGGTCATGGCAGCAAGGTGTCATTGCCTCACAGACAGGAGCACTTACTTATACCGTAGACATTGGGGATGATGTTGTCTGGCGTCGACATACAGATCAATTGTTAGACACTACTCCTTCTGACAACCACCAACAGGAAGAAATTGCACAGCCAACTGCATCGCAGGACATGGCTGTACCAGAGTGTGATGGTCAGGAGTCCACCATTACCACAGACAACCAGGAAGCACCACAGCCTGAGAGTCAGGACTCAGTTGGTAGTTCTAGCTCAACATGCACTAGACGTTACCCTGACAGAGTTAGCAAACCTCCTAAAAGATTTGAATGCTAAATTTTATATGCTGTTATAGTTAAAAATATTTGTGAGTGTATATATATATATATATATATTTTTTTTTTTTTCGATATAGCTTCAGTGCCGCGTGGGAGGAGTTGTTATGTACATGGTGTTAGTGGATCTACTTTTTTTGTGGTGTATGTATACTGTTAACCATTATGTGTGCGTATGCGCATTGATATGTTTTCTTGGTAATACAACAAGTAATAAAGAGAAAAACATGGAAAGCGGTTATGATACAGCGTTTCTCAATTTTATATAAGGTAGAATGTGTAAGACACAACAACAGGTTTGTGTTCAGCACATCCATAGATGTGGCAGAGATGATAAAGCATGTAAATATGAGAATCAACAGTCAGTTTTCTTTGGGCAAATAAAAGGACCTGTGTACCGTTGTACTTAGCCATGAATGAGGTGCCTTTTCAAAAAAGGTGATTTGAGTACCGTTATACTGAAATGTTGACACATGTACTGAATACTATACATACCCTTGTAAGTATCTTATGCTGTTACCCAAATGTGAATTGCTGGCTTCTCTCCTCCAGACAGCTATACAATAATCACACAAAAAATATCAATTATATTTTTTTCAGTACATGTAATGCTAATCTAAAGCTACTCTTGCTCCTGTTATTTCTGTTTGCTAAAAAAAGCATATATCTCACCTGAAATCAGAATGCAATGTTTTCACACAACTTGGAATACAAGTACACTGCCAGCATCAATTTCGGGTAAGGAAAGAAGAACACCCAGGGTGGAAAATTGTGAACAGAAAAAGATGTTTGTACAGAATGAACAGTGGGATTTCTTTATGGATACTTGGTCACAGTTTCTGAAAATAAAAGACCCACTGTTCATTCTCACATTTGCATACATCATAGGGTCTGCATTGTCTATGGATGCATTGAAACAAGCCATTTCACTCGCAGCTCACCCATCCACAAGGTGCCACATTGCGTGTTCTCCTTTCCCCACATCAGACTGACTTTACATTTCATCTTCTGTGAAAACAGTGCGATGCAATTTCATGTAAATTTACATTCTTTTTTTTTTTTTTTTTTTTTTTTATATAAAGCAAACAAGCTACTGGAGCACAGAAAGTTTTCAGATTAGTCTATTTCATTAAAATAAATGTACTGAAAAAAGAGAGTGATATTTTTTATATTTTATCGATGACTATTCTGGTAGCAACATTTAATAACCTCTATAGTGACGGAAAGAGTGGATTTTCCAAGATGAAAATATAATGTGCAAATGTGGTCATGCCCATATCGGAACAGACAGACAACGATCCACAGTTGGTTACAAAAGTTCAATGGTGTTGCTTTGGTGGGGGTCAAAAGAGGTATTAATAGTATAAACATTTTTTTTTTAATCAATCACGTTATCTGTATAGAATTTTAGAGTTACACTAGCATTTCAAGTGCAGTTATTTGGGAAAAGCCAAGGAAGGACAGGAGCATGACTTGCACACTGAAGAACTAACTAAAAGATTTAAAAACCATAACCAGTTAGCACTGGTCATAGCACTACTTGTGTTAACTGCTAATGGTTATCAGAGAAACCTGTGCAATTGCATTAGCACAGTTGAAACCTGTTATTCTGTTCAGTAATACATGCAAACTGTCCTTCCTTAGATTACAAGGTACTGCCATTCATGAAGTTAATTTGTGTGTTCAAAGGCCAGCAATTTTGTCTTCATTCTCTTCTTGGATACTACCTCCAGAGGGTCAAAAGTGCATTCTATTACTGAGCCTGCCTTCTTCATCAGCTTGTAAATTTGGTAGGAATCTCCTGAAGTGATGTTACCAGCTTAACAAACTACAGCATGGAAAACTGCACTGACTACCCCAGAGTAATAGAAAATGTAAAGGATGTCAATGTCCACAAAAAAGGAAAGAAATCTCCAAAAATAGTCTGCTCTGCTCTTTCACTCTCTGAATTTTGACTGAGTGTAGAGGGTCTTAGAAAGGGGCGTAGGGATGTGGTGAAAGCCAATAATTACTTCCTTGGTTGTTGCTGCTGAGTTAGATAATTCTCTTTGCACCAAGTCCTCCACCCGACTCTTATATTCCTATGGTGTTTAATGCCAAGTCTGAGATGTACACGGTAAACAGAAAAGAGGACAATGCATGTTATACCCAAATTAAAAACATACAAACCTGGTACAGCAGATGTCTTGCACCACTGTCTTAAGAATCCACCTTAATAATACTACAAGTGTCTGTGTCCAGTTTCTATGTCTGTTATATGCCATTTTGTATGAGCTGTGTAAAAGTAGTGTTTATGTTTTTGATGCGCCATCTGTTGGAATGCATTTTATTACAATATGCATTGCAAAATATATTTCAATGGACAGTGCACTGCAAATGTTAATGCCGAGTACACTTAGGTCTATGTTCATTGCTTAGATTTCATCCAGTCTTAGACAGGAAGCCCAGCTAGTCTACCTTAATAAAAGGTAAAGTGTCTATATACTCGCCTGGTTGCTAGGGTTAGGAAGAAAAATGTAACAATAGACAAAAATGTAGAAGGTGGTTATAAAAAAAATCAAAATGCTTAAAAAACAACAACAAATAAAGGGCTTAAAAACAACAAAATTTGACTTTTTTGCACCTGCTTAGATCATGTGAAAAAGATTTACAGCTATAATGCTGATGACTGATAATGCTTTGTGATGAGCAATGGGTGTGTAATAATAAAGACAAATCAACAAGCATGCTGGAAAACCAAAACCCCAAAATGATGAAGGTAAAGTTGCTAAACCAGGGGAAGGCAATATTGACCAAAGCTGCATTTTCCCAGCAAAACACTGACTGGAACAGTGGTCAGTTCAGCAAAAGGAAGAGGTAAAAATGGGAGGCTCTATCCATAAATTATTACACCAGACCAAATGCGCAACTCATGAAACAAATAAAATCCATGAGGTCTACGGTGATTACTTACATTTCAATCAGTCTTTGATGGGTAGCACCTCAAGCTGGCTCATAAAGAAATGGTGTGCTGTCCTGTTAAATGCAACAGTCACCATGACAACAAATCTGCACAGTTATGCTTTTAACTGCAAATACACTTTAGGTTAGAATTTTTCAATATCATTCAGTGTTTTTTTTGTCCTTAATAATTATAACCATGAGTCATTAACACTTCAAGTAGTTTGAGCAACAAGTAACCTTACCTTCAAGTATTGCTTTTGAAATGTAAAAACCTCAGAAAGAATAAGAGCAGTGATTTTTTTGCAGAAAGATAACTTCTTAAATCAATGACCCCAGGGGTGTTATCTGGCCTACAATATTTGGGTGGATGCAGACAGCTTTACTTCAGTTGGATATACACTCAACATTAAAACAGGAAAATATGATTTTATTTCTGGCTTGTATCAGGTTGTTGGCAAAACATTTTCCTGCAGAAGCTGTCAAATACAGTCCAATTTACATCATCATCAAAGGTTTTCAGCCAGAAGGCAGGCTTAAGAAATCTGCCTTCTCCTGCTCTTGCTCTCATTTTCTCTCTATTTCTCCTTCTATGGCTGTTCAAATGATGCTTGTGTACTAACAGACTTATAAACACTAAAGGCAGCAATTTTATTACATTTTTTGCAGCTTGATTGAAAGAACAATAGTTAATCCTACCAAATCATTTCACTTCCATAGCACAGTGCAATCTATCTGTATAGACAAGGGAACCTTGATATATATATCTCAAGGTTCCCTTGTCTATACATACACATACAGTGGAACCTCGGTTCACGACCATAATTAGTTCCAAACCTCTCATGTAAATATATATTTCTCATGTACATATATATTTTTTAAACATTTTTAAGCACAACTATAGTTAATTACACCATAGAATGCACAGTGTAATAGTAAACTAATGTAAAAACATTGAATAACACTGACACAAACACCCAGGCTCCCTGCTCAGCTGCATGCGCAGGCTCGCTCGCTCGCTCTCAGCCGCATGCGCTCTCTCTCTTATCAGCATGCGAGCCTGCTCTCTCTCTCTCTCTGTGTGTAACACTGCAGCAGTTCGCGCTATAGCCTTACAACCCGATCACTGTATAAACACTTTTTTTAATGAGTTTTAAGCACAGGGGAAAAAAATGAACATTTGAAAAAAAATCTGTAATTTAATAAACCACCAAGAAAAGTAACATTGCAACAATGCACGCTACGGACCAATCGCTGGAAACAGAAGTGAAAACAAAATCAAGCCCAGTGCATTCTTTAACTGCCTTCCTACCTTAATGCCTGTGTGAGCGCGTCCAGCTCTCTCTCTCTCTTGAGCTGCCTGTGTGTCTGCGTCTCTCTCTCGTGCTGCCTGTGTGTCTGCGTCTCTCTCTCTCTCACGCGCGCGTGCGCTGTGTGTGTGTGTGTGTGGCGCTCTCTCGCTGCACAGGAAATGCACAGGGAGAGACTGAACATGTACAAACCGAAAGGGAAACTGGCTTGTTCGTATACCGAGTGTGTGGTCGTGAACCGAGGCAAAAAGTGAACTTTTTGGTCGTAAACCGAGTTGTACGTGTACCGAGGTTCCACTGTATACATATATATATATATATATATATATATATATATATATATATATATATATACATACATACATACATACATACATACATACACACACACACACACAATATATAAATATACACACACACACAAGATAAGATGGAGAAAAACACAGAAAATATGAGTTTAGATGACTACATGTGTTCAAGAAAGTATAACTTACAATAACTTCTCGTCAACTAAAACAATAAGCATTTCCCAAGATTGAATATGCAATTCATTTACCATTACACTTATTTTAATTTTATATGAACATTTGGGCTATTCTAAATTCAGAAGTATGAAAAGCAGTGAACATTGAAAAGCAAGTTTTGTTCCTCCTGCATTTAAAACATAGATGGGCCACTTCAAGTGTGTGATGATAGCAAAACTGGGGACAGCTGCAAGGGCTCTGAGGGCAGAGAAGGAGGCATTTGTTAGAGGAATCTGTGAGCAATGGACATACCATCTATGGTCTAGTGACCCACATCCTGCTTACACAGTAAGTGAAGCATAATGCACATCTGAATCAGTTCCTTGAAGAATCGCAGTCAGGGCAGGTGATGCAATGATCCTTACGGATGACACTGCAGTAGTGACACACTGGGTTGGCTAATTTGAGCACCTGTTTAAAGATGATCTTCCAGCTAGGAATGAATGAATGAATGAATAGATAGATAGATAGATAGATAGATAGATAGATAGATAGATAGATAGATAGATAGATAGATAGATAGATAGATAGATAGATAGATAGATAGATAGATAGATAGATAGATAGATAGATAGATAGATAGATAGATAGATAGATAGATAGATAGATAGATAGATAGATAGATAGATAGATAGATAGATAGATAGATAGATAGATAGATAGATAGATAGATAGATAGATAGATAGATAGATAGATAGATAGATAGATAGATAGATAGATAGATAGATAGATGCAATGATCCTTACGGATGACATTGCAGTAGTGACACACTGGGTTGGCTAATTTGAGCACCTGTTTAAAGATGATCTTCCAGCTAGGAATGGATGGATGGATGGATGGATGGATGGATGGATGGATAGGGTAGATACTTCATTAATCCCAATGGGAAATTCACATTCTTCAGCAGCAGCATACTGATACAATAAATAATATTAAATTAAAGAATGATAATAATGCAGGTGAAAAACAGACAATAACTATGTATAATGTTAAATGTTAACGTTTACCCCCCCCGGATGGAATTAAAGAGTCGCATAGTTTGGGGGAGGAACGATCTCCTCAATCTGTCAGTGGAGCAGGACAGTGACAGCAGTCTGTCGCTGAAGCTGCTCTTCTGTCTGGAGATGATACTATTAAGTGGATGCAGTGGATTCTCCATAATTGATAGGAGCCTGCTGAGCGCCCTTCGCTCTGCCACGGATGTTAAACTGTCCAGCTCCATGCCAACAATAGAGCCTGCCTTCCTCACCAGTTTGTCCAGTTTGTATATATCTGGGTCCATGATTTTTGAGGCTGATCCTCCAATTATCTGTAAACGACCCAATCTCACTGAGATTACACAGGTGGTAAACCAGCTGAGGGTAGGGAAGGCTGCAGGGATCTGTGATATCCAGGTGACCTCTCTTTGCTTGTACTTGGGAGACAAGACTGACTGCAAAAATGGGACTTGTTGTCCTGATCTGGAAAGGGTGATTGCCTGGATTGTGGCAACTACAGTGCAACAACACTGCTCTCGGTGCCGGGTAAGGTCCTTGCTAGGTTCCTCAATAGGATCCATGTCACTTGCTTACCTACCAGTGACCGGAGCAGTCTGGTTTTACGCCTAAGAAATCTACTATCAACTGCATCCTGGCACTGAGGGTTCTTATCGAGCACAAAAGTGAATATCAACAGTTTCTTTGCAACAATTATCGCTTTTTGTAAAGTGTTTGACTCAGCTGATTGAGCTGCCCTGTGGGATATGCTGAGACTTCACAGGATCCCCTCAAAGTTGCTGGATATCATGGCTGGTCTGTACACTGGTACTGTGAGTGCTGTATAGAGTGGAGGCAGAACCTCTGTGTTTCTCCCAGTTGATTCTGAGGATAATCAAGGAATGTGTTCTTGCTATTACCCTGTTCAATGTTTGCATGGACTGGGTGTTGGGCATGGCCATGGGGTCCAGTGGCTGTGTGGCATCTGTTGGTGAAGAAAGATTTACCGATCTTGACTTTGCCGACAATGCCGGGAACTTCACAGAGTCAATAGAGGTTCTGATCAGAGCTCTCAAGAGACTGAGCGAGGAGTCTGAGTGTCTAGGCTTGCGAGTGTCCTGGACAAAAACCAAGAACCAGGCCTTTAATGGATGAAAACGGGTGTATGGCACTCCAAAGATCTTTGTAAAAGGACGAAGGTCCAAGTCTTTATAGTGTTCTGGTGGTTGCTGTCTTGCTATATGATTGCAAAAGATGGGTACTATCCAGTGACATGAGACGAAGCCTGGACTCTTTCAGTACTGTGTCTCTTCAGAGAATCCTTTGGTACTGCTGTTTTCACTTTGTGTCGAATGAGCAGTTGAATGAGCAATTACCTGCTATGTGGCGTGATTCCCGAAGGGTGATCCAGCTCATAGCATCGTCACTGATGACGACTCAAGTGGCTGGAACAGGCTAAGGAGACGTCTATGTAACACCTGGCTGCGGAATCGTCATGGTCATTTCCAGAGGATGGGACTGGACCACGTGTATGTCTGAGCTGTATAGCGAGTGTGGCAACACGCTGTACCAGTGCATCCTTCTCAACCTAACCTGACCTGACCTAGCCTGGCATAGTGTCCCATGTGTACGTTTAGCAACTTAGCCCATAATGACTTGGAAGTCATCACTCATATATAGTGAGACACAGCAGAAAAGCAGATAAGGAATATTTGGAGTAGAAAGAAACATTCAGCCAAATAAATTCTTGTCAAAATTTATTTGCAAAGTATTAGGAAAGATTTGAATTCCCCAAAGTATCAGTATCTACTATACTACTTTATAATGTAATCCACTTATCTACAGCCTTCTGTGTAAAGAAATACATTCTAACATTTATGTAAAGTTTACCTTTACCCAGTTTACACCTGTGCTCGTGTTACAGCAATTAGGTAGCAACTGCTTCAAATCACTTCAAAATTTGACTTTCATATCATCTTTTAATCTACATTTTCTTAAAATTAAACAATTCAGCTTCTTTAAAACATTATTATAATACCGGTTGTCCTAGAATTAGTCTAGTAGCTGTTCTGCATATTTTCTCTAGCACTGTGGCATATGTTTTTGTGATAGAAACTAAAACTTCATATATCAGCCAAGACACCACATCATTAGTACAATGTATAGTTTAAATAGAACTTCTTGACATGCATTTCTCATTATTTCTCCTTTATAAGCTAAATAACCAAAAACCTCTTTAGTCTTCCTTATCACTTGCGTATATTTGTTATGGACAATGAACAATTGATAAACAGTCCCATGTCGCTCTCTCATAAAGGATACTTTCACCTTTCAGACCTTACATTTTGTAACTGTATCTAACATTTGCATTTCAGGTGCAACTGGGAAGCTGCTTCTACATTATCCTTTATCTACCACCAAAGTTATTATAGTTAAAAACTAAAATCAAAACAAACTATTAAGAAAAAATCATTTTCGTAAACTGAAGATGAAATAATTAATAACACTGAAATAAAAAATAACAAAGCATCTGAAAAAACAAACTGAAAAAAATAATTTACTAAAAATATTTTTAATTTTCGTAACAACTGGACTTGCACAAAGGCTAACCTGGGCTGCAGGGGTTCCGAAATATATAAAAATATATTATTAAGAATTTCATATTTGCTTTTGAATAACTATTTCTGCTGTTAGTATTTAAACTTTGTAACTTTTAACTCTAAAACAGAAAATAATCCACCACAAGTTGCCTGCCTATATTCATCCAGTGAATGGTGGCTCGGTGTTGACACAGCATTTGCATTGACAGAACAAGCTGAATACAAGAGCATAAAGCGTGACACAAAAAAAAAATCAATTAACTGTGTGGTAATAGTTACAGTTCTCCAGGAGCTAATAGTGACAGCATGAAAAATTCTGGTACAAATGTTTGTGAAGCATACCAAGGTGATGATTTTGTGTTGAATGTGCTCGGGCAGCTTTCATAGCTGCTGTTCACTGGATCAATGGGGCTAAAGACAAAAGTATTAGATACAGATAATCCCTTAAAGTATTTCAGTCTTTTCATTAATGACAGCATGTTAGCTGTAATTCTGACTGAGCCCAAGATATAGTACGTACACAGCAATTAATACAGCAGCACACACTAAACCAAATTTCAGGTTGCATGAGTCTGATGTCTGTATCTTTTCAAGCCTGCAGGTGACAAAATTCTATCTATAAACTGTATGTGCCACAGATGGAATCAGAGATCAATATGGCCGATAGAAAGTAACAAAGCCCAGTACGAGAGTTTTTTGAATACAAAACTGAAAGCATTTATTGTAAGCAAAATGTCTTGGAGCAGGATATGTTGTATGCTTTACATATTTAGAGAAGAAAAAAACCCTCATCCCTTAAAATTCACCTAAATTTCATCACAAATTGGCACATTCTAGGCAAGAAAAGGAAAAAAACAAAATGTGCCAACAGTTAGTGCACAATTGTTGATGAAAATGACATAGAAAATATTTTAAAAATGATAAAATTGTTCATATTCAGTATCTGGTTTTGATTATGCTTGTTTTTATCAAACAAAAACAAAACCAGAAAGTAAACCATGTAGTACAGTAAGCTTCCACTAACATTAAATTTGTATCCAAACCTGTTAAGTCTGATTGTGACACAAAACTAAACTCCATAGTAGCTCTTTAACCATATCATAATTACTAAAACTGAAACTAATAAAAA
>NC_041405.2:32322807-32362807 GCF_900747795.2 Erpetoichthys calabaricus
AAAAGACACAAAGATTTATTTAAATATGGAATCAGGAGATGAAGCACAGTCAGAAATCAAGCAAAAGTTTAGAACAAATAATCAGCCCTATCTTTTGTGAAAGCCTAAATCAGAAACCAAACGATGTAGATGAGAATAAATCAAACCAAGAAGTCTATATACTGAAGGTCATAAATAAGGCAAAGTAAACTATACACTAAAGAAATTCAATTGAATCTTGGGTGACCTGGGACTGCATCGTGGTCACCTTTTAAACAACCACACAAAGATGATACACACCTGTGCCCTCCTGTTTAGTAATCATGGTAACTAAAGAAGCAACTAGAACATGGTGCAGCCCAATTAAAAAAATGTTTTTAATATTATTCAGAGTACAGAATCTGATTCAGCATTAGTCAAAACCTTTACAGCAAACATAAGTTTCAAAAAAGATACATAACAGGACCAAGAAAAATTTAGGAAGGGGCCAAATCATAACAAGGAAAAGGAGGATGTCTAGCCACCATATTTATTAATACTGCCATAACCATCTCTGCCTGTAAAATCCAAATAGCTCAGTATTTTACAGAATTTCATAAATGGATCCTGCAACCTTGTTGCCATTTCCTGCATAACTAAAAAAAAAAAAAAAAAAAAACACTTTTCTTTTGCGTTTTCAGTACCTGCCATTCAATATTTTTAATTTCCTTTCCTTCCCAACTATAGTTCTCAAAAACTGAACTGTCTTGCTGGTGCTACACTGCTTGCCTCAATTTTTAAACTTCATACTTCTTCACTGAAGAGATTTTACCATTTAACATTGCTTCTAACTTTTTAAATAAACTTTTCCATTTTTGATAAAGTTTACCTTTACATCTATGTCACTAATATTTAACAAAGTAAATCAGGCTCCCCATCTCATAGCTGTTTTTACATGTGGGCTAAGAAACTATTGCTCACTGTATCTATGATGTCCTATTCCTATGCTTAATTTATTTTGGGTTAACAGAAAATGTTTTCAGCCAAGAACCTTATTGCTATAATATTCCCATCTAAACATATTTTTTATATCATAATAAAGTTCTATAATAGCATTATTATATTTGTTTGGGGGGTCTATGGGGCTGAGCCGCAAGGCGAAGCTCTCAATTTACCAGTCGATCTATGTTCCTACCCTCACCTATGGTCATGAACTATGGGTAGTGACCGAAAGAACGAGATCGCGAATACAAGCGGCTGAAATGAGTTTCCTCCGCAGGGTGTCTGGGCTTTCCCTTAAAGATAGGGTGATCAGCCACAATCATTCCAGTGCCGAAGAAGTCTCCCATCACCAGCCTAAATGATTATCGCCCTGTGGCCCTGACTCCGGTACTCATGAAGTGCTTCGAGAGACTGGTTCTCCAGCACATCAAGGACTATCTCCCCCAAGACTTCGATCCCTACCAATTTGCATATCGCGCGAACAGATCCACAGAAGACGCCATCGCCGGAGCTCTCCACTCTGTGCTGAGCCATCTAGAGCAGCAGCAGAGCTACGTCCAGATAGATAGATAGATAGATAGATAGATACTTTATTAATCCCAATGGGAAATTCACATTTTCCAGCAGCAACATACTGATACAATAAATAACATTAAAGAAAGATAATAATGCAGGTGAAAAACAGACAATAACTTTGTATAATGTTAAATGTTAACGTTTACCCCCCCCGGGTGGAACTGAAGAGTCGCATAGTTTGGGGGAGGAATGATCTTCTCAGTCTGTCAGTGGAGCAGGACAGTGACAGCAGTCTGTCGCTGAAGCTGCTCTTCTGTCTGGAGATGATACTATTTAGTGGATGCAGTGGATTCTCCATAATTGAAAGGAGCCTGCTGAGCGCCCTTCGCTCTGCCACAGATGTCAAACTGTCCAGCTCCATGCCAACAATAGAGCCTGCCTTCCTCACCAGTTTGTCCAGGCGTGAGGCGTCTTTCCTCTTAATGCTGCCTCCCCAGCACACCACTGCGTAGAAGATAGAACATCTGCAGCATCTTATTGCAGATGTTGAAGGACGCCAGCCTTCTAAGGAAGTATAGTCAGCTCTGTCCTTTCTTGCACAGCGCATCAGTATTGGCAGTCCAGTCTAATTTATCATCCAGCTGCACTCCAAGATATTTATAGGTCTGCACCATCTGTACACAGTCACCTTTGATGATCACGGGGTCTTTGAGGGGTCTAGGCCTCCTAAAACCCACCACCAGCTCCTTGGTTTTGCTGGTGTTCAGTTGTAGGTGGTTTGAGTCGCACCATTTAACAAAGTCATTAATTAGGTCCCTATACTCATCCTCCAGCCCATTCCTGATGCAGCCCATGATAGCAGTGTCATCAGCGAACTTTTGCACATGGCAGGACTCAGAGTTGTATTGGAAGTCCGATGTATATAGGCTGAACAGGACCGGAGAAAGTACAGTCCCCTGTGGCGCTCCTGTGTTGCTGACCACAATGTCAGACGTGCAGTTCCCAAGACGCACATACTGAGATGCTCTTTGTGGATTACAGCTCAGCTTTTAATACAATCATTCCTGACATTCTCATCACCAAACTGGTCACTCTTGGCCTCCCTCCTCTCACATGTGTCTGGATAAAAGACTTTCTTACCAACCGGCTCCAGACTGTGAGACTCGGCCCCCACCACTCCTCCATTCGCACACTGAACACTGGAACCCCACAAGGCTGTGTGCTGAGCCCCATTCTGTACTGTCTCTACACCCACGACTGCAGTCCGGCCCACAACAACCACCTCATCGTCAAGTTTGCTGACGATACCACAGTGGTTGGACTCATCTTAAAGGGAGATGAGGCAGCTTACAGAGAGGAGGTCCTGAAGTTGGCAGCCTGGTGTTCAAAGAACAATCTGGCTCTGAACACCAGGAAAACCAAGGAGATCATTGTCGACTTCAGGAGGCACAGCACCGACTTAGTCATGATATTCTAATTTTATGACCAGCACCTGTATATAGCGTCGCAGAACATTTTTGCAACCTCTTTGCACTATTTATTTATTTACTTGTGTTCTACATATGTCTGCACTGAAGGAGCTGCTTTTAATCTCATTGTACATGTGTATAGTGACAATAAAAGGCATTCTATTCTATGTCAAAGAACATTTCCTGTCTTTAGCATAATTCCGCCTTAAACTAGGAAAAAGCTCAAGGCTATACATCTTGATATACCCACAATCTCCTGGATCATGGACTTCTTGACCAACAGACAGCAGTTTGTGAAGCTCAGAGACTGTCTGTCAGAAATGGTGGTGTATAATACTGGGGCAACAGAGGGAACGGTCCTTTCTCCCTTCTTGTTTACCCTCTATGCCAGTGTTTTTCAACCGGGGTTCCGTGAGTGCTAGCCAAGGGTTCCGCCGAAAAAGTCCTAAATCTCCAGAAAATGCTGGGACAAAATCCAGCATCGTGGCTTTATGTGGTTATTAATCGTTCTTTAGTCCTTTAGTCAGTTGCTGTTTCTCTGTTAGTCTATGTCACTGCCTCATTCTCATCTGCCTGACAGGCTGGGTAACTGCCTGCTCCTCCGTTCTTATCTCTGCCCCTCTCTCGCTCCCAAAGTTAAATGATGGCCAGAGTACAAGGACGGTGTGCTTTCACTAGCTATAGGTGGCGGTTGTGCGGGGATGGCAGTTTGCGTGGTGTAATAGCAGTTAGGCTTGTCGTTTTTTGTAAATTATTGTTTTGATTTCGAACATGGACCGATTTGTTAAGAAGCGTAAATTAGAAGATGCCGCAGCACACGACGATACTCAGGTTCCGGAGCAGTTGATTGAAGCTGCAGCTGCTACCGTTAGCACTGCAACCACTAAGCTGCAGTTGCCAAAAAATGCCGCCGTCAATCTGTAACTCAAAGTTTGCCAGTACAGTGACAACTACTTAGCTGTGGGATTCACTTGGACGGGAGAACCTGACTGCCCTTCACCACTGTGTACTGTTTGTGGCGAAAAACTTGCCAATAGTGCCATGGCGCCAGCTAAACTTAAGCGGCATTTAACAATTAGACATCCGGAGGGATCAGACAAAAATGCACAGTACTTTCAGAGGACATTGGCCTTGAATAAGAAGCAAATGGCTGCTTTTGAGAAAAAGTTCAAGATAAGTAAGAAAGCTCAAGAAGCAAGTTATGCTGTGGTGGAGATTGTTGCTGCTGAAACGGTAATTTTACCTGCATGCCAAGAAATGGTGAGGATTATGTTTGGGGAGGATTCTGTATCAGAAATCAATAAGATTCCGCTTTCAGACAATACGATAAGTAGGCGTATTGCTGACAAGTCCAGCAATATCGAGCGTCATGTTCTCTCAAAAATTAAAAGTCGTGGGTTCTTTGCAATTCAGGTCGACGAGAGCACAGACATCAGCAGTAAAGCACAGCTGCTTGCATTTGTTCGCTTTATTGACAATGAAGCTATTATGGAAGACTTTCTTTGCTGCAAAGAGTTGCCAGAAACAACAAAAGGACAAGATGTTTATGACGTTTTAAATTCACATTTGCAGTCTTGCGACTTGACTTGGGAAAACTGTGTTGGCATTTGTACGGACAGTGCGCCTGCAATGACAGGAAATGTCAAAGGCTTTGTCTCGCTAGCACAACATCAAAATCCCAATATTATCGTCACTCATTGTTTTCTTCATAGAGAAGCACTGGTTGCTAAAACAATTGGACCTGAACTGAAGTCTGTACTGGACATGGTGGTGAAAATAGTTAATTACATGAAGATGAGACCACTAAAATGTCGTCAGTTTGCAAAAGTTTGCTCAAGTGTGGAAGCAGACCATGTCACTCTCATCCAGCATACAGATGTATGATGGTTGTCTCGGGGAAAAGTTTTGGGCGATGAATCTTGGTGTTCTAAGCTAGCATATTTGGCTGACATATTTCACGAATTGAACTTCTTGAACAGTGAGTGGCAAGCAAGGCAGGAACGAAAACATCTTGACGTCAATGGACAAAATAAGTGCTTTTCAGAAAAAATTGACAATTTGGAAGAAACGCGCAAGTGCAGGGAACGTGGAAATATTTCCTAGTGTTGTTGACAGAAACTATCAGGACATTTTGCAATTGATTTTGAATCACTTCGACACACTGTTGGCAGGTCTCTGCAAATATTTTCCGTCAATATCCATGGACCAGTACGACTGGGTTCGAAGTCCATTCGTAGAATTTGAACAGTCCGAAGGACAGTTCACCTTGTCAGAAGAGGAACAGCTTGCTAGTGTTGCAAGTGACAGAACACTGAGGCTAAAGCACTCAGTTAAACCTGGATGCATTCTGGATGCTGGTTGAAAAGGAGTACCCATCAATTTTTCAGAAAGCTCTGCGACTGTTGGTGCAATTTTCAACTTCTTACTTGTGCGAGTTTGGATTTTCAGCCTTAACAACAATTAAACACAAGAAGCGAGAACGACTGTTGTCAGTCTAAGAAGAACTTTGTGTATGCCTGTCTAAAACATGACCCAGAATTCAACTTATCAGCAAAAATCATCAAGCACAAATTTCTCATTGAACTTTTGACTACTGCGATGTAATGGTAACTATAATAAAAGCATCATCTTAAATTTCTACTATAGATAATTGCAGATTTTAACTTTTATGTAACTTTTTTTTAAAAAAATGTTGTTAGTAACGCTTGGTGAACTGTGAATAGGCCGAACATAAATTTTGAAAATAGTATGATTAAACATAAAAGCTACGTTTCCGCTCATCTGGTTTACTACATAATATAGGACATACTGGTGGATAATTGCACAGGGTTCCGTGAGCAAGGTAACCATTCGCGCAGGGTTCCACTCCAGCGAAAAGGTTGAAAAACACTGCTCTATGCAATAGATTTCCAGTATAACAACAGGGCTTGCTACCTACAGAAATTCTCTGATGACCCCTTCATCATAGGCTGTATTAACTTGTGGTACAGGTAGAACCACCTGCAACTCAAAATCAGCAAGACTAAAGAGATGGTGGAAATGGGGTCCTAGAAGTGGTATAGAACTACTAGTTCTTGGGGGTTCACATAAACAGCAAATGGGAGTGGTCTGACAACACAGTGATGCTGTATAAGAAGGGCAACAGCAGACTGTACTTCCTAGGGACAGTCTTGGATCTTTTGATGTATGTGGTAAGCTGCTGGAAATGTTCTACCTGCTCATAGTACCCTAGGTAAAGCAACCTGATTTCACAACGCCTGACATATCAGGAAAACCTTCTCCGTCACAAAGCTAAACCTGAACACACTGAAAACTGCTGTGGAAAAGGAGATGGTGGAAAACTGGATGGCATCATGAAAAATTCTCTCCATCCCCTCCAGTAGCCGCACTCTTGAAGCACTTTTAGCCACAGGTTAATTCCTTCATAGTGTGCTATCAGGCAATTCAGTGCTTCCTCCCAACGTCCCAAACTAAACGCTTATACTTTTTAAGTTAATTTTGCAATTTTGGCACAATTCCATTTACATTACATTTATATGTCTATCTATTGATTCACTGTATTACTGGTCCAGTGTTTATTTTTCTTCAGTTACATGCATATAAATAGGGATGTAGGCCTTCTGGAAAATGAGCTAAAGTGGCATTAAATTGCGCGCCCCCCCCCCCCCTTTTAAAAAAAAAACTTTTTTTGTGAACTGTTCCCTCTCATCACCTTTTTAAACACTAATGATTTAAGTGCAAATAAACCTAGAAGGTGGTGCTAAACAAATCTTTCTGTTAAGAGGAAGGCCTAAGAGGAGGTTTATGGATGTGGTGAGAGAGGACATGCAGGTGATGGGTGTAACAGATGCAGAGGACAGAAAGATATGGAAAAAGATGATCTGCTGTGGCAACAACCCCTAACGGGAGCAGAAGAAGATGATAAGCACTCTGGTGCCACCAGAATTAAAATGGATAGATCACTCTATCATTTCTGCTAATTACATCCTTTCCAAGTACAATTACAACTTATTACATTTTATCTGCAAAGGATGTTTATCAGATATAATTATTATAATTATTTTATAACTTTTTGCATTTTCTGCATGTCTGACAAATGTTTGCCAAATGGCTACTTCAATCTAATTTTAATATGGTTACTACTTGCTTTGTTACATGTCAGAACTATGGACCATTGTACATTCCCAGTGTTCACTGTCAAAATGCAAATGTATTATTTTTTACATTTTGGCTTTTGAACTCAATTTTTCTTAGTAAGATGAGTTTAAATGAAAAAATAATTAGAAGACTCGCCACTCCACCAGCTAATTCCCTACTCAGTTCTTCTTTTGTAGCTCAGTATATACAAACTGCTAAAATAAGTACAATTTAAGACACACAGTTTTGAATAAGCTTTGCTTAAGTGCTGATCAGAAACAGCAAAAAAGCAAAAGGGAATGGGATGGGGGAAGAAACAGTAAATGCTCTACATGGCTAGTTAGTGGAACCTAAACTCCAAATTTCAGCAGCAAATGCCAGAAAAAAAATACCACAAGAAGCTGAATGAGATGCTATTGGATTGTGAACTATGACCTGAATAATTTGTTTGTTGCACATTAATCTAATGTTTTTACTGTCCATAGTGTATGATCAGAGTCCTGGTCAGTTAAGTATATTGCCTCAATGACATATCTCACTTACTAAACCATAAACTGAACAAAGTAGATTCAGAAAAAGATTTGCAGCCAGTAATGCAGAAGATCTCAACCTTTTTTTTTTATTTGTTTTTTTTAATTAAGGGCAGCAGCTCTATTAGTTAATAAGAAATTAATATGCTTCCACATAATACAATATCTGTATATTTGTTAACAATTTTTGAGATCAAATCTTGACTAAAAACACCAATGAAGAAGAAAGACAAAGAAAAATGTTTTACAAGGTGTAAGAACAAAGTCAGAACCACATAACCCAGTTTAATTAATAATTAAAAATGCCCACTTACAGCCTAAAAAAATAAGGCCTAGCTAGCCTTATTATCAATAATTGAAAAGCAGCTCTTCCACTCTTTCAGCAGGTTTTTTTTTTTTTTTAAACAACCTCAGGGACAGTCTTTTACTTTTTTTCTGAACATTGACTATGGACTTAATCAGTGTTTGTTTTGTTATTTGATGCTACAGGATGTTTATCTCCTCTCCATATTCTTGAGCTTTTGCCATTATACAGATGTAAACATACAAGCCGTCGTACATTTTATTTAATTAAGATACTTGTCACTAACAGAGAATGGCCTTTATTTTCATATGTCAAAAAAATTAACGAGGGAGGACAAGAGATTCAAAATACAAGGGGAAGCAACACTTGCCATATGCGAAAAGTGGACAATGGAACCATTTTTCCTATTACTTTCATTGGGAAAAATAATACGTTCCTACCTCATCCCTAACTGAAACCTACTTCAACAAACACCCCAAATCATTTCAAAACTTCCCTAAAGCTTTTCAACAAGGTATGTTCAGCAGTAAAAAAAAATGTACTCTACTTCCTTAGTTAATACACACTGAATGACGCAATACATAACTGTAACTGTACTTACTGACTGGACTAAAGATGCACTTTCATTTTTCTGCACTCTATATTCCAGAAGTGGAAAGCTGTTCTGAAAATCTGTAGACATGGATGGAATTGGATGAAAGAAAGAAAAAAAGGATAAAATAGAAGACTATTTTTACTTCCAGTTACTTTGGAGATGGAGAAAAGTACATGTAAGCAAACGTGTGAAAAGCAACTTAAAACATTATTCACACGCACTTAAAGACAAAACGAGACACTGTTCACACATGTTCACAAGATGTTTATGGACAATGGAAGGAAATTTCAGTCTCTGGAGCAAACACAACTAATGCATACAAGCTTCACATTAGATAATCAAAACTGTATCTGAGCACAATGTTCATGTGTGTTTCTGGGCTTATCTGATATAGCAAGGACACTAGCTGCAAGACACTCCCAATCCTGTCCAAGATGCATACATATGTCTAGTCCTCTGCATGAAGAATATCTTTGACTCAAATACCTGGGGTTTTGGCTATAAGTGCTCATATTGCAGCAGGACCAATTGATCTGAGACCTGATCTATGTGTAACACAACTCTTGCTTAAATGTCTATCATTTACATGTGGTGTCAGCACAAAATGAAAAGAAGGGGTTGACTTGTTTCCTGCTAACTAAATAATGTACCTAAGTAACTGCTAAATAACCCATAAATTACGATAACTTCCAACAAACAATGAAGATATGGAAATGGTGGATGCCTAGCTATAAGACATGAGCAGGACAGGTTTTCGGAGAAACTCATTTGCAATAGTTTGGTTGATGGAAGTTGGTGCATAAAAGATGTAGGGTTTTAACCTGTAGCCTGCAGCATTGTAGATTTTTTGAGAAATAAGAAAAAAAAAATCTGTTACTGGGGTGACAATGTTGAGTACAGACTGAGGTACAGGCACAGCAGTCACAGTAAGTAAGGGAAATACATGTAAAATTCTGGTGGCTGTCCTCTATTCTGACATCTAAAAGAGCATCTCTGGCATTAAAAGGAAAAGTTTATGAAAGCTGTGTGATGACTAGTTGCACTCCCATGGAGCATTCATGGCAGATGAAAGAGGAACATGAAGCATTGCTGGTAAGAGTGTAGATGAGAATGATCAAATAGATGTGTAGTGTCATCGAGGGACAGGAAGATGAATTCTGAATTAAGAGCTGGAGGATGTGGAAGCAACAGTGGGTTGTGCTGAGGGGAAACAGTTTAAGGTGGCATGGGCATGTAGAGTGATAGACAAAAAAAAGATTGTGTCTCACCCCAAAGAATGCTCAGGATTGTGGAGAGTGCAGTGAACAAAAAAAAAAAAAGACTTTTGGGGGCAGGGTTTGGGTTTTCAGTGTATAGCTAACCTGAGTAATCATTAGAAAATAGCTTTTACACTGATATAAATTACCATACAGTCTTTAGATTTTTCTTCAGTTATTAACTATTTTGAACATTGGATTAAATACCGTCAATAAAATATAATACATTCACTAGCAATGTACAATCTTCACTCCCCTCAACTTGGAGATCATTTAAACATTACTTCTCAAAATAATCAATACTATGAGTTTTGGCATTTATAAATTTCGCAGATGAAACATTCAGTTAATGTACTGTCGGTGAGAATGAACAGATAATGAAGAAAGCTGACAGAACTACAGGCTTGGGTTAGAAATTCACAATTGAAAATGCCAGGTGAGCAGGGGTGCTTTATTGATATCATTGCCTAGTTCCCCAAATATTACCATGTTCTAATAGATAAATCAACCAAAACACATTATATAACATACAGAAAATGCAAATTTTAATCACACTTAATTCACTGCTGATGTCTTTTTAACATAACTAATTAAAAAAGACACATAGCCCTTGGTAACAAAGAAAACAATGTAAAAAAACATTTTCCAGAAAAGGTTTTATTTATTCTTTATGCATACAGGGATTTGTTTTAATGATAAATGTAAAAGTGTTCATAAATCTTGTTGTTAAAAAAAAAAAAATGCAATGTACTTTTATTAGGTAAAGGAACATACTAATCATGCACAAGAGTCAGGCCGGCAGCCAAGAACAGCCACTCTGATAGCACCGACATTTCAGGAAGACCACAGTTAAAAAATATGTTAAATCCACTGTTACCTGTGACTTGTAATGCACAAGTGAATCATGCTATTGGTGGTTTAGAGAATTTTCTGCCACAATGATTTGTGTGTTATCATTAACACAGGTAATCCTGTTGTTTGAGAGTCCCCACATCTACAAGGCAGTGGTTAGCTTTTTGGCAAGGCTACCAGCTACTTACAATTTTGGCAACAATCAACTTTATCTGTTAATCTTTTTCTATGTAGTGGCAGTTTGTTGTGACATAATTTCCAGTTGATGATCCACAAGTCAACTGTGACTGCAATCTTACTGGCTGTGGCTAACAGAGTTTTCAGTTCTCAGTGAAATGTTTTTCTACACCTCTGACAGAAGTGCCTCTACAGGTAGATGGAAAGCATTATCCTCAAGTAGATGGAAAGCATTATCCTCAATCAAGGTAAATGATTAACTGCTGAAAGCCTTTGCCAACTACCATGCTAAATGTTGACATTTTTTGTTCCATCATTGTATAACCCCTCTGTGAGATGTCTTAAGACTGCTAGTTACTGCAGTCTTTCCTTTGGTAGTGCTGTCAGAGTGGCACGATCCTGCAATCTACCTTTGCAAGTGGCATGCTTGTTTTGCATATGGTAACGTATTGTGGATGTACTCATTTTGAACTTCACTGTAGTACTTCACTGCTACTGCTACAGAATTCTGCCACCCTTTTTCTCACAACGGTCTCAACTGAGCTATTTTTAGTACAGTTTTGGTTTAACTCTAGATGCCAATTCTGTTTCCATATAAAACATGAACTGATGTGTAGTTTAAATTGTCCTGATGTATTTAATTAAATTAAAAAGATGGATCAATGTAAGCCTTTATCAGACATCGCAGTGCTACAATTCATTTTCAATTTTGAACATAATTTCAAACTAATAGTTTTATTAATATGGTTATTATGGGATTAATAAAGTATCTATCTATCTATCTATCTATTTGGTTTAAACTGTTAAAGGCTGTTAGGCCAGATCTTTAAACCAAGAAATTTTGCTGGGCCAGACATTTTCAGAGACCAGTAAGCAGCACATAATGACAAATTTTAAACCAAACTAATGAATTGAAAACAAGATAATGGTTAGTCATTGTGTTCCTTTTAAATTTGTTCACATCTGATACTGGTACTTCAAAAAGTGCATTAAAAAACAACAAAAATGCTACAATTGAACAGAATCTGAAGTAGTAGTAGCAAAACATTTTTCTACTTTTGAAATAAAAAAATATTTTGCTCACATCTGTCCCAGGCACAACTCAAAATGCATAAAATAAAAAAAAGTGCACAGTATTAGCACTATCACTTATTTTTCTTTAGAAATATAATACATTGGTCATATAATAATAATTCTTTACAATTATATAACGCTTTTCTCACTACCAACGCAAGAAGAAGCCAGGAGGAGAACCCATGATCTCCTTACTGTGAGGCGGCAGCACTACAATTATGCCACTGCATATATATGACCTAGACACATTACAAAGGGCATTTAACAGAATAAAAAAAGATCAATGCTATCAAAGCTATCAGTGCACAATCCCATAACAAGTGAGAACAGTAACTTACACACTTGAATACAACATCTATTTCATAGTGAGGGAACAAAGGTTCGTTTTAAATCACCACGTGTGATTAAGCATGGCTTTATTACACATCCCGCATTATGTTGATACTGTGACGTGTTTCACTATTGCATGGGCGAGGGAGGTGAAGTCTTGAGGGAAACTTTGTGAGGGCTTGGGGCATGTCCCTTGAGAGAGATGAGTGACAGGATCAGGGTGAGAGGGGAGCAAACAGCAAAAGAGTCTTTTTTTTTTTTTTGGAGGCTGAAATGCGTTTTTCTCAGTGTTTCTGGCAGGACCGTATGCTCAACCATTCAGAGGTTGCTTCTAGGCTGCATGTGGCTCATGGGCTACCATTTGAATAGGCCAGTCTTAAGGTAATCAAACAACAGTTAATTATTAACATATCCAATAGCACACAACAGAAACAAATTAAGTGGTACTGGGGAATTAATGCTTTCAAATGTTTAAATAAGATTTTCCAGAACATTACCAAAAGGACCTTAGAAAAAAAAGACAAAAGTAATATACGCACTATTAAGTAAAATGTGGGTGTGTCCTTTACGAAAGGCACATATGTGAGGGAATGCCACAACTTTCACAAATATTTTTAAAATAAATGGATATAATCTACTGTACATAATCCTGTTTTCAAACAAATATACTTCTGTTACATACGCTGCTTTTGACAAAGTGGTTACGGTTGCTGCTGATTTACAGAAAATATAACCGTTCACTTTGAACATCAATCTTTTTGTAAGGAGTCCCACTATTACACTTAGAAAGATTGACCAAAAGTATTGATGGGAGAATTTACATTGCTCTGCTTTCGTTTACTAAATTGACATAACTGTTGCATATGATGCACATTTGCTGTTTATTCAGATCTGCTAATATAAATTTTCTTCTGTCTGGTTGAATTCTCTAATCCTCCAGAGAACATAATGTATATTCTTCTACAATCACGCTGAGCTTGAAGAATGCAATCACTGTCAGATTGCCCGATTCTCTGTAATATATCTTTATAAAATAAAAGTATATGAACTCACAAATACTTGCAATTTTGCTATTTCAGATCATAATAAGCATATACCAATGACTTGCAAGTTACTCATAACATAACTGAACTAAGCAGGAATCAATAATAGATGAATGAATAGTCACTAAACATACTTCAACAAGCTGTATCAAGCTGGCTTTAGAGAAGTTACTTTTGACAGTGAAATACCAATCCTACAGGCAAAATGAAAAAAACATTTAAACTGCTAAGGTAGTTATTAAATATTGAGCAACATATGGAAAAAGGAAATTACGTTTTCAATTTTAGACATTTATCAAATTTTATTGCGAAGTTCCATATAATTCAGAACAGTTCTCTTACGCGTGTAATAATATTTTTGTTTAAAACAACCCTTCGACTCTTCCAGTTCTCTGACAACCATGCCAAAATTTAAATGTTGGCTCCTAAGCGAAAATAATTGACCAATCTCTAAAGGTAAAAGTGCACAGTAAGCACATCTTGGTCATACTGAGTTAGGGAATACTTACTTACTGGAAACAACATGGTAAACTAAACTGGCTTTATGTTATACTAACATCCTATGCATTTTCTATTATATTGTAATAAATTATAAAGGATAAAAAAATCATTGTCACAACTCTGAAATTATGACAAAAATGTTGTTTCCAAGAAATAAAGATTTACAGTACATAACTCTAACCCACTGATTTTACAATTTATATTTGTGATGAAACCTTTTCCTTTTTATGTCACTCACTGCCTGCTTCAAGGATACCTTAGCGGCATGACACATTTCCTCTCACTCTTTGGTCTACCTCCTCAAGTAGAAATACAGTTTGTTTGGATGACAGACAGGGTATGCTGAATTAATGATACAGTCAACTCCAGAAATTTTGTCACCCCTTAAGAAAGTGAGCAAAAACATTAACATAGATAATACAAATAATGAATTTACATTTATTCAAATGTTTGGAGAAATTCATTTTATTTAAAATAATTTGTTTTATCTTTGGAATTGTTTATTCTTTCAAAAACACAAGTGGCAAAATTACTTTTGAATACTTCAAATATTTAAAAAACACATGTGGCAAAATGTTTCTTGATATTGCTGCTATTGTCTATAAACTTTACTGTCTATGACCAATTCCTATTTCACTGGATTACAAATATGAGGTAACAACAGGTAAAATCCTTTAGTCATTCATCAATATTGGTACAACCAAAGAGCTTTCAACACAAATGGGGAAAAAAAACACCTGTTGAGCTTCACAGATTGGGGAATTGACACAAAAAAGTATTCAGTTGAAATTCAAAACCTTGAAACTGTTGAACGTTTACCAGAACGGAGATGCATACATTATAGGGAGGTAAATAGGTAGACCACGAAAATCACATTTTGTCAATAACAAAAGTCTACTTGAATCTTGGTGTTTCATCATTTCAAAAAAATCAGTGAGATGCCACCTCCACAACCAGAAGCTGTTTGGACAAGTTCCATGAAAGAAGCTCATCCTGAGACCAAGACACAAATATCAAAATCATGCCAAGAAACACTGGAGTTACAACTGGAATTGTGTGTTGTGATCAGATGAGACAAAAATACCATCATATATGACGAAAAAAGGGGCAGCATACAAACTATGACACTATAAAATATGGTGGTGGCTGTTTTGCTGCCAGTGGTATGGGGACTCTTCTTAGTAGAATTCCATTCAAAACCACTTTTACCAGAAACTGAAACAGGGCCATGGTTAGGTCTTCTAACAAGACAATGGCAAGAAGCACACATCCAAATCGACAAAGAAATCATTGCAGTAACTAAAAATCAATGTTTTGAAATGGACCTCTCAGTCTCTAGGCTTGAACCCAGTTAAAAATCTTTGGTCTCATTTGAAAAGGGCAGTTTACAAGAGAAACCCCAAGACTCTCAATGAGTTGGAAACGTTCTGCATGGGACAGTAGTCCAAGATCCCTCCTGAAGTGTTCTCCAACCTTATTAAAAACAACAAAAATGCGGTGTGCTGTCATTCTCAGCAGGGTGAAGTTCCACCAAATACTGAAATTTGGGGTGCTAATATAGTTGAAATCTGTGTTTTTGTGAAACTTTGTTTTACTAATGGAAAACTAGTTTGTGCTAGAAATCGGTGACAATAAAAGCATGATTTTTACCCATTAGGTTAAGCCCAAAATATCCGGCATTGCATGTGTGGTTCTATTTATATATTCATTTTAACTCATTTTCTTGAAAGGTGACAATAATTCTGGAATTGACTATATGTCTAATAATTTTTTTTTTAAAAAAAGTTCTAAACTAGTTTTCCTTACATTTTCTCAGTAAAATGTAAACACATGATTAAATCACAAGAGCATATCAGCAAGTCAAGCAAGGCATTTCTTCATTTTAGGGAAAAGCAAGTGGGAGGACCTCTTGTCAGGGATAGAAGATTTCCTTCAAAACAAACAAGGAGAAAACTGGGGAAACTTAGCAAAAGACCATATAACATAAAATGCTAAAGTACACATGTGTATTCTACATCAGCTATCAATCAGCCGTAACATGTGAATAGGTTTTCTTTGGTCATCACTGTCACATATACAGAGTGCCGCTAAATTTCTTACTTGCATGTGCTAATCAAAATGCAATATTTCACCATTCTCCATCACAATGATCAGTATGTAAAACTACCTTATATCAAAACTCCTTTCCTTACCTGAAAAATCTCAGAACATACTTTGTACCCCACTGCAGACAGAATATTAAACTCTCCACAATTAACATAACATGTATGTTTTTGGGATGGTGGAGAAAACTATAATTAACAGTTAATGAGGTGTATTTTTTCTATTTTTCTGCATATAATGTTTTATTCACTTAGTTTGATCAACTCAAAATATGTATGATGAAAATATTGGATGAAGGTTTCACTGAAAAGCTATGTCAGTGTTTGTGACTTAAAATCCACATTTAAAAAGCACAGATCAAGTATCAGGATTAGTTTCAGCCAAATGACAATGACTACATCCATTTCTATAGTCCTCCATTTTTGGTTTTAGGGATGTAGTCCTAAAGGATTACTTCTTAGTTTCTAGTGCCTCCAAGTTTATCACCTCTTCTGTGCACTGTGAAGGCATCTGTCAAACACAAAAACTTTTGAAGATTTGTCTTAATGTTGGACTCTGCATTTGTAATGACCTTTCATTAGAACATAATGTTGGTCACCATATGCAATCTTTGGCTAATCTCTATGCAAGTAAGTGAAAATAGTTTTAAAATATAAAGAATTGAGCTTTTTAAAATCTAATTATAAGCAATGTCAGCATCAAATTGAGTTTACTTTGAGGGAAGTTGTACATTCATCAATGCAGTGGTATTTGATTTTTATTCATAAATCTCAAATAGCACATATCGGATTGGAGTGGACTATGTAGTGAGAAATCCACTCTGATCTTCTATACTAAACTGTTAGCAAATAAACTGAATGTACCCTCCACAAGTCACTAGAAAATAAATGCCTCATGTTAACTAAAACTAGATAAATACACATTTTTTTTTCCATGGAACAGTGCAGTTTTCAGAATTTGTTAAGATTAATTTAATCTAAAACTATTCATTTTTAATCGTATTCTAATTGATTCTTTTTTTTTTAAGAGTTTTCTGAATTGGCTAACAGTGGGGTTTTAGGAATTAATGTAATTTATTTTTTTTTAATTGTATTTTTGACTGGACGGTGTTTTATACATTGTAATGTGACTTAAGACAGGTTTAGCTCAAGCTTCTAATTATACTCATATCTTCAAAAATAAAGCATAAATCAAAAACAGGTTGCAGAAGCAATGCTAGAAGTTTTTCTGGAACACCGTACTGTCTGCATAACTCATTTGTAAATAGGGGGGTGAGAAGAAAAAAAAAAAAGTGAAGTTACTAATACCTCTGCTTGAAACAAACATAAAAGCATCACAGGTAAGGGTTCGTCCTTTCTGCTCTGCACCTAAAGCTATTCCAACACCAATGAGCGCAAGGCAAGAGTTTAATCCTGGGATGAATCCACACTTAGCTGCACAACATCTCTCACACGCAAAGGAACACTTTAGATTCAGTTTTGACAGTTAATCTAAAGGCATATATATGGACATTTATATATAAAATACTAAGTGAGAACACATGCAAATTCCGCACAAGAGGCAAGTTAAAATTGTAATCTTTTACAGGAAATTTTAGAAAGCATTTCTTTGAAATTAAACAGAAGCACAAAGAGCAAAAGCAATATCAGTTGAATTTTATAACTGTAGAATAAAATAGTTCTACACAACATTAATGCAGCAGGTTGTGCCTATTTTGCTTTACAAAGAAGGCGAGTGCATTTAATTTTATATACATACTAGCTATGTTATCTGGCGTTACCCAGGAAATTTCATAACACAAAGGACCTCAGTTATTCTGCCATCAGTTAATTGGAAATGATAGAAATACTATGTAACTAAGTATTTTTTCTGTATACAAAATTTGTAGGGTTTTACCAAAGTCTAATATTTCTGTCAGGCAGTGTGGTGTAGTGATTACGGCTTTAGACCTAGGACTTCAAAACTTGAGGTTGTGGGTTCAAATTCTTTTACTGACAATTGTACAACCATGACCAAGTCATTTCATTACCAATTATATCTCAAATTTTGCAAGTTGCCTTGGAAAAAGGCATCAGTCAAAAATTAAATAAATAAATAAATAAAGTGGCCAGTGGAGTTGCTTACTCTTGAACATGCTATATACATAATTGCACATAAATAAAACATTCCTGCTTAGAACAGTTTCTGCTTTTCCTAGTTACTTGGCCTTTGTTGGTCATTGCAAAACACAGTTTTATAGAAAGGTGTGTTCTTCAGAAAAGGTAACTAGTACGAATAACAGGAAATTTCAATATATATTCTTATCTTAATTAGATGTTTATGATTTTCATTTATTTATAGTGTTCTCACAAGTTTTTCTTAAAAAGAAGAGAAAAAGGGAGAGATACATAAAAAAGTCAGAAATTAATACAAAATAGGAAGGTTAATGAAAGTATTAATGAAAAGAAATGAAAACTGACCACAGTGGACATTATGACAGAAGAAAAAAAAAATACAATTCCCATCATTTACGCTCAACAAAAAAAAAGAAAAATGTAAGTGGAACTAGGAAACTTCCACCTTCAATGCAATACTTTTGAAAAGCTAAAATATGAATGAGCACTGATTCATGCACTTATAAAAGTATCCCTCGTTGCTGCCACCTGACACTGTGGATTTCATTGGTCTGTCATTCATTAGTCAGCTTTTCCCTTCTAGAACCGAGAGTGAATACAAAAGCCTCATCACTTGTCAATAACTTTTTCTGTGGCAAAAATTAACCATCAGTCACAGATGTTCGGTTTATCAGCAAATGGCAGGAAACTTTCACTAAACTTCAAAGAAAATATGCTTAAACTAAAAATTCCACACATTTATTTGGAAATGATGAACTTCTTTATGTGAAATGCTTCATCGATAGCAAATGGATGGACTGCAATAATCATAATAGATTTAGAATAATGCAATATTACAAATATTTCAGCAGATCTTCAGGGATCTTCGTTTGAGTGATTACTGTCCAGAGGCATGGAGGTCAAGCAAACTATTAGCCACTGAATGGTCAATGTCTGTCCAGCATATGGCTTTAAAAGTGATGATGAAATCCACTCTTATCCTATTCATTGTTCTTAGTCCTTATCATTGTGAGTAATTATAACATCAACATTTATTAATAGTATGTGTGCCAAAATTGTATTATTTGTTCAAGGCTTTCTTCCCTTTTTCCTGCTTGTTTCTTAATTTAATTTAAAACCTTGACTTTCAAATATCTATTAATGTTTGATATTAGTTTGTATCCAGTTATTAATGTCATCTTTGCTTTTATTTCTGTTGTATTCCTTTGACTATCTGTGCAGAGCTTTGAGCATTTGAAAGGGGCTAAATAAAAGAAATCATTACTATTTCATAGTGTCATTATTTCAGGTTTGACTGCTAGCCTTGTCCGAGTCTATATGGAATTTGAATGTCCTCATTATGTGTATGTGGATTGAGTGTGTGCAACTTCAGATATTGTTTAACACTAGAATTACCAGAGTCTACGAAAAAACTCGTAGATCCGGCCCACCTTAAAACCATTCGCACCTCTCCACCAGCGTCCTTTGTCCTCTAAATGTGCTGATAAAAACAATCTGCAGCAGCCGGCTATTCCATCCCCCCCACCGACTTAGAACATGCACGAGTATCTCCCAGCTCATGCCTTGATTGATTATCTGGGAGTGAAGTGGAGTTTTAGAGTGGAAATAATAGATTGTTATTTGGAACACACGCATTTCATTGTGTGTTCCGTTTCTACAGTAATCTGTGTAAACACATTGTTAAAACAGAAACTTTTTCATATTTTAGTAATAAATGTTACAAAATGTAGGCATAAACTATAGAATGTGTGAAGCAGCATGAAGTCCAAACATCAAATAAACACTTTCACAAAAGGTTCAAGAACAATACAACAGCTTCCGTGGTGTAGCGTTAAGATTTGCTGTCTCAGAGCGCAGCATGCTTGCTGTCCATCAGAGACCTGAGTTCGATTCCCCGATTAGGAGAAAGTATTCTTTCTTTTTTTTCTTTTTAACCTCAAACGGACATAAAATTTATAAATTGGTATGTACTGTCAGTTAATGAAATAGTTATTTTTCATGTGGGATGCTCCTTTTAAAATATTTTTTTAACAATTGAGACTGCAATTAACATGAACAAGTGTCCTTATAACTGTTATTTTTAAGATCCATAACACACAGACAGACAGAGCACTGAGTAATATAGAGACAGACAGGCAGAAAAGTCACTAGATATATAAATAAATAGGGAAGGCACATGTACTGAAAGAAAAAAAAAAAGATCAACTCTAAGTAACAGCGCAAGTACAGACGCAAACCAAGTGTATGTGTGTACTGTATAATATTAACAAAAAGAGCAGCTTACTACTGAAAACAGCAAATATAGGAGTGAGTGGGGATCGAACCGGGGGCTCTTGATCACACTTGGTTTGTGCCTGTACTTGCGCTGTTTCTTAGAGCCGGGTGTGGGGGGGATGTTTGAGCGTGTGAGCTTATTCAGTGCTGCAGAATCAACGCACATGTTAATCTTTTTTTTTCTTTCAGTAATAGCGCCAACATAAATCCACACCCGATCTGACGCTGTTCGTTTTCCAATAATATTACATTAGTGCGATGATGTTTTCACATATATTGTCTCTTTCTTTCAGGTGTGTAATAGGAACCACAGCATAGAGAGAAGCGTGTACATTGTAACAGGTACACACTTTGTAAATGTACGAAAGATGATCCTTGCCTGTGTGTGAAGTTAACATTTGAATCTGATGATTGCATATAGCGCTGAAGTTACTGCTCTGTACTAGTCTATCCTCTGCATGTCCTGGAGTACAAAAGAAAAAGCATACAGCAACATGTGGGGACTGGCAAGATCGGGGAAAATAAACACGCAGTCACTGATTACAAACCGCAAGATGTTATGCGAATGAATATGAATAATATGAATAATGTTGCATCCGTGCCACAAAGTTTTCCAAAATGTACTATACAGGTCATAAAACGAATAATTCCAAATATCATATATACCTACGTCTGTGTTTTTTTGACATCATACACCATAAGGTGTACACTAATTCATCATGAGCAGGTACACTCAATAAAACTGAATAAAAAAAAAAATCAAGTGACGGTGAGATACGAAGAAGGCAGATTCACCAGCGTTTGTGTGTCAGCTTTTATCCCTCCAGATGAGAGAATGTCCAGTTCCATTGTCTCAAAACACCACTCAAATCTCCAGTTATTCCGTTTCAAATGAAAAATAACAGCGTCAGATCCCAGTGGGGGCAGTAGTATGTATCGTGATCATGATTTAGACAGAATACAAGTTAAAAAAACGGTAACTTTTACAAGTCTTATAAATGCACACCATGTGTTACAGACACAAACCAAATGTATGTGTGTACTGTATAATATTAACAAAAAGAGCAGCTCACTACTGAAAACGGCAAATATAGGAATGAGTGGGGATTGAACCGGGGACTCTTGATTACAAGTCAGCAAATCTTACCGCTATGTCAATGAAGCTGTTGTCTATTCCTTGAATCTTTTGTGAAAGTATTTACTTGATCTTTGGACTTCAGGCTTCATACATTACATAGTTTATGCCTACATTTTGTCATTTACTACTAAAATATGAAAAACGTTTCCGTTTTAAAAATGTGTTTACACAGATTACTGTAGAAATGGAACACACGTGAAATGCGTGTGTTCCAAATAGCAATCTATTATTTCCACTCTAAAACTCCAGCACTTCAGTCACTCCCAGATAATCAAACAAGGCATGAGCTGGGAAAACTTAGTGAACGTTCTGCGGTGGTGGGGGATGGAATAGCCAGCTGCTTGTTGCTCGTGTTAATCAGCACATTTAGAAGACAAAAGAGAGGTGAGAACGGTTTTAAGGTGGGCCGGATCTACGAGTTTTTTCATAGACTCTGGTAATTCTAGTGTGAAAAGCTGGATATTCAACGCATGTTGTATAGTATTTGTTGTTAAAGTCCATCCACCCAGTTTAGGCTTACAGGGAGCTCCTCAGGTTTTGCATATTACTTATTAAGTATATAATCCGAGATGTTGCTATAACTGATATTTAGTATTTAATGTAAATATAGAAATGCAGGATATACATGGAAAAACGTTTGTGTAAACTTTCATTTCTACTGTTATTGCTATTAACGCAGTTCAAATAGTGACTTCATCAACATTTAAAGATATAAGCAAAGTAAGAATTCCCTGGAAAAACACCTTTCAAGTTACAGTATGATTAGATGACACAGAGTCTGCATCAAGACATATCAAAAATAAATACAGAATAACATTATGTGTGTATGATGATCTTACTGCTTGCAAAGGGAATCTCAAAAAGAAAGGGTTTTCAAAACGAAGTAACCATTTGCCTAAACATGTTGCAGATTAAGCTAACAAATGACATCACAGCATAATTGTTATTTGATTCTTGTGTTTTTCATTATACTGGAAGTCTTAGACTGTCATATTATCAGCAGGAAATGGAGTTCTGTCCCAGACAGTAAAATTGGCTAGCATTAAGTTGACAGGTACAACATGAATGATGTACAATTTGACAACTACTGTATAAAGAAAACTGTTTTTACACTTACAAAACTGGGTCCTTGTGGAAATTTATGGTAATGCAAAACTAATCAAATGTAATAAAAACTAAAAGTTAATTGCTGAAAAACAAAAATGAATTTAAATGATTAAAATTATAATAAAAACTAAAATCAGAAAATGGTAAAAAAGTAAAACTAAATAAAAACTAAAAAAAAATCTTAACACTAGAAAAACATTGGGTAAGAGACACACAAAATTATTAGCTCCATATTTTTTATGATTTCCTAAAAAAGATAAACTATATAAAGATAGCTATATTTTTCTACAAGCCAATAAAGTGCCAAAAAAGAATACAGTTTTCTGTAAACATTAACACCACTTTTAAAAATGGTATTAATGATAACAGTATATATCTTGAGGCAATGTACTTGTTCAAAATGACGTATTTAACATCATTCTGCATTCTAAAATCAGTATAATGGCAAGTAAAGCAGTGTTATCTTCTGTAAACATTACTGTTGCCTACAGAACCGCTTTCCACATTTTTTCCATGTCAACCCCCAAGGACTTTCAAAACACTGCTTGATGCTCCAAAATAACAGGTAAGGAAATTACATGAGTATATGTTTAAGAGTGTACAGAGATTCATGTTTTTTTCCTAACATTCATTTGAAGGCTGTATTTCACCTGCTTCTTTCAAGCAAAATGTTCATGAATCAAATGAATGTCATTTTTTAAAGACGTACTGTGAGAAAAAAGGTAAAAATATTTATAAGGAACATCAAAAAGTATGTATAGTAGAAACATAAATGTCACATAGAATATTTAACATACATTTAAATAATTTCATATATACTTATTGTGAGCATTTGAATTCGAATTTTTGGTTACTCTGATGGTCCTACTGCAGATCTGTTTGTTTTATACTGAAAATGGAGAACTAATTTTAAACAGCATGACAGTAAGAAGGCAGGGCTGCTGTTCTGTGGGGGGAGTGGTGTGCATGTGGGTGTATGTATGGTAGTCTAAGAGTTTGAACTCCATGTGAAATGAATGAGTAAGCAGGAAAACTATGTCAGATACGGATAAAATCGATGCAACAGAAAATTACTCAACATTTCAGAATTAATATGCATCAAAAATATATAATTTGAGAACACTAACTAGAACTTAAGTAAATGCACCATTTATTTATCAAAAATGATCAACAGACTCACTGTTTCTCTGGCGCCTTCTAATGCTTCTTGCAGACCATAAAGCTTTCCGCATACCAGGAACACCCCACTTGTCCATGCAATACAGTTCTCATGGACCCATAATTCATTACTATCGAGAGGCATCTCAGGGATTGGCAGAGGCTCTGGATCAATGGAGGAAGTTTCTGTTTGAGGCTGACTAGGTTTGCTAGCAGAAGGTTCCTCACTAGACCGGTGCCGACGCTTATATCTGGGGTGAGCTGTTAACTTCCTGAGTTCCCGACCACTGCTCATTGTTGGTGCCAAGGTGTCTTTCTCCTCTACCCCGAGTTTGTCACCCTCTGCTTCAGGCTGCTGGCTTCCTTCAATTCCACATTCTTTGTGTCTCACTTTCACCTTTCCGGGTGACAATTCACTACCCTCGACCTCCTCTGTTTGTCCTGCTGTGCCCTTTTGCAGTTGCTGCTTAACCTGTGGTGGGTTTTTTGGCAAACGAGCTGCATACTCAGGTGGGTAATATGGTCCATAAAGGTCCCCCAAGTTCTTATAGTTTGCCCACTTTCCACAGAGACAGCAAAGAAGTCGTCCAATTACAGATGATTCTGTCATCACAGGTCCCAGCACCAAATGAGAAGAAGCTGGCAGGGCCTTACTGGCCGAAATGGGTTGTGGGGATGAAGTCCTGGTGTGCCTAGATTTTTCCTTGACCTCTGAAGGCTGCTCTTTATGCTTGCCTAGGAGCTGTGTTTGTAACTCAGATGCAAGGGTGGCTACCACAACCTTCTTCTGCTCTTCATCCTCTGCATTAATAATGGTGCAGAAAGCCCCCAGCTCAACCTTTTTTTCCACATGAATATAAGGTGAGAAGATAGGTTTTTTGTGTTCTTGACGCTCTGTTTGCAAATTTTCATTAAGTTGCCCAGCTCTGTCTTGACCTAAATATGCTTTGTAATTTGGGTCCTCTATGGTTCTGTCTGTATCCATTCCTGCTTTCCCACCACGTCTCCTCCTTCGTCTCACCACCACACCTCCTGTAGTAGATATACCAACTTTTCTTTGGCGTTTCCCACATTGCTGATGAATGCCTTCCACATCATTCCCTGTGCTAAGGGGTACTGTCGTATCAGTAGAAAATTCTGCTGGTGAACTGGTGGCGGTAGTGGCAGTACTAGAGGCTGTGGGAAATGGTGATGCTGCAGCACCAGTTGATGACAGTGTATTCTGAGGTACTGAAGCAGAGGTGGACAGAGGCTGCGAGGCTATTGGTGGCTGAGAAGCTGTTGTTGTTGCTGCAGCAGCTGCTGCTGCCTGCTGCTGTGCACGTTTCTGCTTATTTACACTACCCACTGGCCTGCCCTTCTTCTTTCCTGAGGGAAAGTATCCTTTAGGAACTACTGTGGGAACACTTCCACTGCCAGCAGCTTCAGTTTTTGTTTCAGATGTGTGACTAGGATGCACTATCGGGGGTTTCATGGTCACACTGTGCAGATCATGTTGCTGCTGTTGTAAACCAAAATCTGCACGATTCTGGCTAGTGTGACTTCCAAATTTTTCCGCTTCAAGCTGGTGCCTCAGGAGTAATGCATGATCTCTATTCTCCTCCATTCGCGGGTACCCAGTAGCAAATTTCTGGATGTCTGACAAGGCTGAAGATGAAGGCATTGGTGGCAAAGGGGTGAGTAAAGTCAGGTCTGGTCGTTGGTGTTGCAGTCTCATGTCTGCTTTCCGAAGTTCCTCTAGGTCAGACCTCCCAGAAGCAGAAGGAGGAGTATTATCTTCAGAAAACTGCAACCTATTATCATTCCTTCCTCTTTCTTGATCTCTTTCTCCATCATTTTCTGTTGAATGATGGAAAGATGTACCAGGGTAAGGCACAGCTACTGGAGGTGGGGGTCCAGTTTCCTCTTCACCCCTGTAAGACATGATTTCATCTAGAGAAAGGCCATCATTATGACCTGTACTCCTGTCTGCAGATCTTGCCTCGCCAATATCCTGAAAAACTCCTCCACAGACACTGTCCCCTGAAGATGAGTGAGCAGTAACAGAGTTTGCAGAAAAGGCCTCTGCTAAATTCATCCCAGTGCCACTGTTTGCAGAAGTACCCTTCTTAACATTGGGGGAAGTAATCTTCTGTACTATAGCCTCCAGTTTCAAACCCCTTCCCTTCCTAGGTGGTAGGATTTTAGTTTTCCCTACTGGAGGTGGTGATGTTGCTGCATTTGCAGGACTTGTGCTACTGTAACCAGCAGAATTTGATATAGAATTGATTCCACATGCAACAGTAGTGCTGCCTGAAGCTGGACTGTCTCGTTTATTGGGATCAGGACTGGAGGCCTCTTTGCTTAGTTGCTCCTGAGGAGCAACTCCCGCAGTGTGTGTTGGTTGTGGATGCATGACAGGATTTCGTGGATGATCCAAGCTTTCTACAGATCTATCTGAGGGCCCCCCAACAGAATATGCTGACCTCTGGTGCAGCTGTGAAGTTCCATCTTGGTGCTGCCGTTTGGCAGGAATAGGAGAGATAAAAGAGCGCACTCGTCTTCGCATTATCAATGGATTGGGGTGTCCTCCTTCTTCATGGCCAGATACTTTAGAGTACAAGCTTCCACCAGACCCTCCTTGAGCAGCCCCAGGAACGGCAGAGGGACGAAATGACTGCACAATCTCTTCTGTAACACCTCTAGAATGGCCATCTGTACCTGTAACCTCATGTCGTTTTGGTGCAGTGGACAGCATCTGTCCACTGCTTCCTCTTCGTGATTCAAAATCCAAACTTGTATCTCTGCTATTGGGAATTGCTGAAGAGGGTGGACCTCCCCAAAGTTTGCCCTGATGTATTCCTCCCATTTCAAAATAGCTCCCTTGCTGTGGCCCCAAAAGACTTCCCCCTTGAAGTTGGACACTTGACCCAGAGGACATAACCTGTAGATCTTTATGACTACCTCCGCTTCTTCTTAAGCCAGCTCCACTTGCATTACTGTGGTGGTGGTGTTGATGGAGTTGGTTAGGGGGCCAGTCTTGCCTATCATCTGTTGAAAGCAGTCCTGGTGGGGGAGGGAGATGAAACATTTGATTTTTATGATGTTGCTGGTTTAAAGATTTATGCCCAGAGTCCCCACTCAGTCCATATCCTCTGCTACTAGAGCCGCTTGCCTCTAGAGAGTGGTAGTATCCAGGATATCGTCCAGGAGAGTGATGGTGAGGATAATTCATAGTGGTACCTGTAGTATTGTTAGTTCGGTTTCCACTAGGTGAAACAGAGTGCATAGTCTCAGCAGTATCTGCTGTGAGCTGAGAGGAGGAATGAGATGACTGCCTTGATCTCTGAAGGTGCTGTGCAGGTCTGCAGTCTTTTGCATGATAATCTACAGCTGAAACTTGTTGGTTAGGAGAACCAGAATGATGTAAATTAACAGAAGAATGGGGTCCACTCCCATGTGCTCGAGAGTCAGGTGTCAATGCCAATGAAGTAGGAGTCCCACTCTCCTTGCTTACTGTGCCCGACTCCTTTGCTTTGGTCAGATCATGCTGCACTACTTGTGGTTGTGCAGGTTGGATTACAGAAGATACAACTGGCAGAGAAGCAGCACCAGCAGACGACGCTGGTGTATTTGGCATTGAACTACTCTCACGCCGATCACGTTCTGGTGTTCTCCTTGAAGGAGACACATCACAGATTACTGATCTTCTCTCTGACATCCCAGCAGGTCCTCCTGGAATACTACTGATGCCCTCCTGCTCCTGCATTAGCAGTTGCTGTGCTGTTGAGGGCATTTCAGACAGTTTTCTTGCATGGGAAAATTCAGCTAAATTAATGTGTTTCCTTGCTGCAGGTGGTGTCAAATCACTGGTTGCCCCTTTCTTATCACCCCAGACCCATGAGTCCAAGCTGCCTTGAGATCTACTTCCTCCTGCAGGAGGGTAGTGATGCTTAGATGGAACATTTTCAGCTGTTGCACCAGGCTGGTTAACCAGCACATGTGGCCTCATGGTTTCTGTGTGTCCCAAAGCCATGTGAGGCACTGATGCAGAGTGAAGGTGTGTGGCTGAAGGCTCAGGCAGTTGTCTGCCATATCTTCGTTCCAGATGATAACCTTGCAAGACTTCCTGAAGCAAACTTGGGTACTGTGTCTGCTGCATTTTATCCCCCCGTCCACTAGATCTTCTTTCCTGTTCAACTGAACTTTTTCTGGTCCCACTATGACCATAAACATGGTAAAGACCTGAAAGGCTATTTCTTGGTGCTGCACCAGTGCCAATTGCTTCATTAAAACCATAAGGACTTATCATTGGGTTGCTAGCACTGCTATCCACTTTTCCTGCATAGGATGTTGTTGGTGTATGTCCAGAGCCAGTAGATAAATGTACATGGTCAGAAGATCCCTCACCATTGTGGCTAGCAGTATCTCCGGTCCCTGCAACACTATGGCTCACTCCTGCACTCTCCTCCTGCTGTTCCTGGGATGTAGGGCAATCTTTAATCTCAGATGACTGTTTGCTATGCTGTGAGGGTGGCCGATGAGGCTGAGTGTCTTGCACAGGTGGCTGAAGGGCATGTCTATTTTCTATCTGTTCAGAACGTGCAGATACTATAACCCCTACAGAGCCCTTTTCAGCACTTGCAGTTGCTTGTGGCTGCATGTTGTTAATTGGACCACCTCTGCTTTCACTTTCTGCAGAAACACTGCGTATAGAAGGCTCTTCTGCATGCTCTTGTCTGTTTTTTTCCTCTGATAGAGTTTTTCTCTCCAATTGCAAGTCTTTGGAAATGTTTACATTCTCTTTCTCCTCATCTTCATCCTCATCATCAGCATGATCACTATCCTTTACTGATGGAAGCTGTGGAAAATGACTGGACCCAGTAGAAGGAGGCAACAGAGCTTCTGACATGCTGATACTTGTCAAAGAGGCAGATGACATCACAGATGAAGCAGCAGAAACAGCAGTACATGCCGAAGCAGTGGATGCTGGAGAAGAAGGGAGTGGGGGAGGGGGAGGAGGGAAGTTTGTAGTTTCTCCAGTGGGAGTCACTGGTGCAGTGCTTCCCATAGGTATGCTAGGAAGATGAGGTGATGTTGGTCCTGCTGGTGGAATGCAAGATGGTGGCTGTGAAAGAGGCTCAGTTTTGTGTTGTTGTGTGGCTTTGCCAGCATCATTACTGGAATCTAAAGTTGACAGCACTACTCCCATTGCTCCTCTGGTATCATTAACAGGTGGTGGTTTGGGTGTTCGTGAATAGTTTGCCGATTCAGAGCCTGTGCTCTGACCACTCAATTGCCTCATTCGCTCCACTGAGGCCTGCTCCTCTCCAGAGCTTTCTAAAGACTGAGGAGACTTGAGCTGATCATCTGGCTGAGATCCTCCTTCAGAATTAGTAGAAGAACCAGCACCCCCACCCATCACTCCACTTCCATCTACATTTCCGGTTGGTTTCCTGGATGCTTTCCTAGGAAGGTGGTGTTGGCTGCTATGGTTGCTGCTGGTGCTGGAAGGGCTGCTGCCATAATGTTGCTCTTTCTTCTTGTTAGACAGAAGGGTGTCCGTGAGAAGCATATGCTGCACGGTGTTGGGGATATTGGCAACCTGTGAACTGAGAGCACTCAAACTTTTTAGGCCAGGGTCCATTAGCCGCTTCTCTTGCAACCCATCCAGGGCTGATGCCTTGTAGAGTGAGTGACTTGGACTTGTTGCTAGAAGATTAGTTGATGGCGTTGGGCTGAGCTGTGGCACTGATTGCATGAGCCTGCTATTACGAGTTGTGTTCCCCAGCTCTCCGGTAGCACTTCCAGTTCCCATCAGTGGTGATGGTGAGGAACTGCAGCTGGGTGACTGGACGACAGAAGCAGCTGGGGAGGGATTTGAAATAGGACTGAAGTTCTGATGGAACTGCTGCATAGGTGATTTGGATGCCACCTCTTGGCTCCCAAAGCCTGATCCTACAGTGCTGCTGCCACTTCCACCAGCAGGTGCATTTACCACCTTGCCTGCTGCATTACGATATTGAATGGGTGGCTGATGGAGCTGAATTTGTCCAGGAGTATGCTGTACATGCTTGTCTCTCTCATACACCTTACTTAAATGTTGTTGCTGTGTCAGATAACCATAACCACTTGAATAGCATTGTTGCTGGCTACCAGCTTCAAACTGAGAAACAGAAGAGTTAATTTTGCTGTATGCATTGTCATATCCAGACTGAGCATATCGCTGAGGGGGAGAACTGTAAGAACTACTAACAGAAGGAGCAGAGGCTGTGTAATGGCCATATTGTCCAACACGATGCTGGTAGCCCCTTTGGTGGGTTTGTATATGAGGTACAGCACTAATAGCTCCTGCTGAGGTGTGAGGGACAGTCTGCTGTGGCTGCAAAGGCGGATGGGAAGCATAGGCAGCGGCTTGCTGTCGCAATGACTGCTGAAGTTGAGAAGAGGCAGTGACTACTTGCTGAGGAGGCTGTGGCTGTTGCGTGGATTGGGTTTGGCCCGTGCTATACTGGGAAGGAGAGAAAGGGCCAGTGTTGTAAGACTCAGGAGAAAAGTGAGCCATGCTTGCGGAATGCCGGTACTGTCCCATTTGTCCTTCTAATGAACTGGCTGGATATCCAAAAGCTGCATAGCTCTGTGGTGTTGCAGTATGTCCCCTTCGTTGTGCCTCCTTTCCAGCAAGGTAATAGTATTCTGCCATTTCCTTTCTATACAAGCTTCCACTGCTTCCACTAGGCTGGTAACCAGTGACTCCTTGTGGAACACAACCACCAGCATCAATGCTAAGACCTGACCTTCGAGCTCCATAACCCTGGAGAAGGGCAGCCTGGCTCACATGATGCCCATGTTGCAGCTGTTGAGGCCCCTGCTGCCCAGCATCAACAAGTCTGGGAGAATTGAGGGAATCATGAGAGAACCTTGAGCCCCCACCTCCCCCTGCAGCACCAGGCTGATTGGGAGGAAAAGAGGATGAAGTGGAAGAAGTGCTGCCTTGTTCCCGGAAAGTTTGCATGGCAATAAAGCCCCTTCCCAGAATGCTGCTTAAATTCTCTTTGTTATTCCTTTCTGCTGCAAAATACAGCAATTAAGTCCGTTTCTGGGGCCTGAAGATAACGGCAACAACTTCTGCCTTATCATTTGACCTGAAGAAAAAAAAAAAAAATATTAGAATTTTTTATAAAACATGAAGTGACTGCAAGTAAATCTCTAAAAACAGCAGTTTGTGGAGATGTATTAAATATTTAGATAAAACATTAAAAACATTTAGTTCAACAAAGTGAACTGAAGGAAAACAGGAAACTTGAGTGACCAAACACAGCCATTGGAAGCTACAAATAACAATGTCAAGGAAACATTTTCGGAACTGCATCCTTTTAATTAAAGCTGATGACAAGACACTAATACCAGAATCTTGGTAGATTGGATGACTCTTGACTGCAAAATACAGAGTAGAGAGGTACCTTAGGGGGACCAAATTTTACCTCATTATGTAATTAAGTGACATTTATTCCAGGTATCTTGCCCAAATTCACAGGTTTAAAGTAGAGTGTAAAAAGAAAAATGTGCTTTGGGATAGTACAATATATTAATTTTAAATAGTAACTGGTGTAAATGTCCAATTCATGCATGAGAAACAAATACAGCTTTATAGCATGAGGAAAACACTGTTTTAAAGGCTTAACAGACCACTTGCATGAAAGAGAGACTGAACAATAAAGCCACATGTAGTAAAAAAATAATTGTTTATTTTGTTGTTACTTCAGAAAAGGACATGCAACCTGGACAATTACAACACATTAAAGAACTTTCTTAAAACACAAAATACAAGTATTTAATTTAACAATAGAATTAGCGAAGCCTACGAAAAAAAACTCGTAATCCCGGCCCACCTTAAATCCCTTCGCACCTCTCCATCAGCGTTTTTGTTTTGTAAATGTGTCAATCAGCACAAGCAGCAAGCAGCCTGCTATCCCCATCCCCACCTTTATGGAGCTCAGCTCGGCCAAAAAGTTCTCTCAGCTCAAGCCAAGGCTCCTTATCTGCATGTGAGGTGCCTGGGATTGTATATGGTAAATAATACAGTATATTGTTATTTGGAATACATGCATTTCATGCGTGTTCAGTGTCTACAAAGATCTGGGTAAGCGTAGGACGAAAGGAAATGTGAGGCAAGAAATGCTGAATACATATCTAAAGCAGAAACTTTTTCCAGGTTATACTAATAATAACATGAAGTGTATAATGCGTGAAGACTTTAGTCCAAATATCAAATAAACACGTGCGCTTTTATTCAAGAATATAACCAAAGGAAAAAAAATACAATCATTCGATTTACATGTTTTGGTCAATGAGTTAAAAACCCAAGTTCAAATGTTAATTGACACGAAGTTGCTACATGTTCTTGAATGGGGCAGAGGTAAGAACTGCTGCCTTATAACTCAAAGGTACTGGGTTCAAGTCTCGACGCTCCGAGTATTGAGCTGCTGCTATTATTATTACTATAATATAATAAAATCATACATTTGATTTGAGTCTGTAACACCCGGTGTAAATTTTGGCTACTTGTAAAGGTTAGTGCTTGTTTTTTTTTTTTTATTATTCAGTTTTATTCTCTCAGTAACATTCACATGGTACAATGAACTTGTCTCTCCCTCTCTGAGTTGATGCCGTTTATCTCCATTCATTTCACAAGAGCAGCAATGAGCACAGTTGGTGCTGTGGCTGACGCCTGCTCAGAAATATTTGTTGTATCAGCAATCAAAAATACAATGTCCTGTGACCATTATCAAACTGCTATATGGCATTTGCGCTTTGACAACAAAGACAACCCGTGCAGAACATGTGAAAAACGACAGACTTGCTGCATTTTCGGGTATATCTGGCAACATTTTGTTGAGAACTGTGTTTTGAGTTACAACCCAAGGCAAAGACTTTCCAAGCCTGTGGTCATAAAGCTTATGGAGCAGTTTCTGGACAAAGGCAGAACCGTAACAGACAGCTTCTTCACAGCGCTTTCCCAGGCTAATAGACTGCTGCACTGTGAAACAACTCTACTTGGCACCAGAAATAAAAATGGGACTTCCACCTGCAGCTAAAGTCACTTTAGTATGCAAGCAATTTGCCACACCAGTGTTTAGACCTGGGAGTGTCATGCTGACGGTGTATATGGCCAAAAAGGAGAAGCCTTTGATTTCAGTCTGTAACAGCCGGTGTAAAGTTTTGAGACTTGTAAAAGATATCGCTGAAGGGGTATAACCAGACACACAAACGCTGGTGAATCATGTCTTCTTTACTATCTTGTTGTCACTTTAATTTTTTGTTATTCAGTTTTTTTCTTGAATAAATGCACACTTGTTTCATTATACCTTTGCAAAAGTGTTTACTTTATATTCCAGTAACTACTTGAATGAGATCGAAGCCATCTGTGCCTCTCTTGCACACGCACTTCATTATTTGAAAACACTATGCCATTTGAACATTTTATTTAACCCAATCTTGCCTGTACTCCGCTCTGAATGCATTTTCAGTATCATGCACCATAATGCAGAGTACAGGCAAGATTGGAGAAGAGAGAAAAAAAAAGGGAAGCGTGGAGGTATTCAGGTGAGGCTTCAGGAAACCCCCAACCATCTACCGAGCATTTTTTTCACCAATGTTCGGTCTCTGGCGAACAAGCAAGACAAACTCCAGATCACCTCACACTCGCATATTACAGACTGCAAGATCATGATTTTCGTACAAACATGGTTAAATGACTGCATCCTAGACATCATCATTGAGCTGGAGAGAGCACACCGTCTTCAGAGCCAACAGAACATTAGAAAATACCGGTAAGGTCAGATGAGGAGGTCTGTGCATTTATTTGAATGATGCTTGGTGTGTGGACACTGTTGTAAAGGAAAGTCATTACTCTGCTGATTTGGAATATCTGATGATTAAATGTAGACCTTTTTACCTACCCTGGGAATTCACAACTATTATTATCACTGCCATGAATGTACCACTGGATGCCAATGCTAAGCTTGCAATGAAAGAACTGCATGCTACTGTAAGCAGAAAACAAACAGCACATCCAGATGGGGCTTTCAATCAATGCAACTTTAGAACTATATTCCCCAATTTTCGTGAAAATGCCTCTTGCTCCACTCGAGGAATTAGAATCTTAGACCAGGCATATATAAACACTGCTGAAGTCTACAAAGCTTTTCTGCTCCCCCAGATTGGGCAATCTAAATCAATTCTCCCTGCTCCTCCTCCCTAAATTCAAACCACTTATCAGACGCGCGAGACCTTCAATGAGGACTGTGAAAGTCTGGCTTGAAGAGGTAGACTCTGCTTTACTGCAGAATTTTCAGTACACAGACTGGAGCTTGTTAGCCACTAATGCCACTCGGGAACTCTGAAGTGGACATTGAAAGGTACACCTCCTCTTCTGTCTTAAGTATTAATGAAATCACAGCAAACAAACAAATTAAGACGCTTCCTAACCAGAAGCCCTGGATGAATACAGAGGTTAGGCTCCTGCTGAAAGTTCATGATGTCGCTTTCAGATCTGGTGATTATGAGAGCTACAGCACATCCAGGGCCAACCTGAAAAAGGGCATCAGTAGAGCCATACAGAAATACAAGAAACAAATTGAGGATCATTTCAAAAACTCTGACCCCAGATGTATGTGGCAAGGCATCCAGATCATCACAGAATACAAGAAGGTATATACAACTTCAACATCAAGTAATGTCTCCCTTTCTGACAAGCTAAACAACTTTTACGCTCGTTTTGATCATTAAGGCCTGCACTGGGCAACTGTCTGAGGTCTTCAGTAACATCTTCAATCTATCTTTGACCCAGGCTGTTGTCCTTGCATGTCTTAAGTCCACAACGATTGTTCCATTGCCTAAGCTATTCTCTCCAGGGACACTCACCCCCATCATCACCAAGTATTTTGAAAGACTGGTTCTGGCCCACCTTAAATGTGGCCTCTCCCCCACACTAGCTCCCTACCAATTTGTCTAGCGTCACAATAGATCAATAGAAAATGTCACATCCTCGGCTCTTCACTCTACTCTGATGAGGCTACATAAAGCCTGTCTATCTCCTCAGATTCTGTTGAACTTTTACCACTGCACTGTTAATAGCATATTGACTGCCGACCTGCAGCATACATGGTGTCTTGAGACATGCTTGCAGTATCATTAAGGATGCTTCGCAACCCAACAATGGACTGTTTACTTCCATTACGGAGGCGCTACAGGAGCCTTCGGTCCCACACCAATAGGCTCAGGAACAGTTTCTTTCATATCACCATCACGATTCTGATTTCTTAACCCTTACCATTCAATTGCTGACCTTTGTAAATGTCAATAACTTTTGATTGTAATCGGTATAGATTTTCAAGTGTTTACATATATCTATTCTGTATATTAAAATATTTCATAATCTATATTTATTAATACCATGTATCTGTACTACTGATCAGTATTCATATCTATATACTGTTCTTTTATATACTACTAACTGTAAATTCAAATATCATAGATACTGTACATATTCACATTTGTATGCAGCCTTATTCCACCTGTTGATTGCACTTTAATGTATTATTTGTACCCACTGTCTATTACACCTTAGTCTACTATTTGCCCTTTCTGGTTAGATGCTAAACTGCATTTCGCTGTACCTACACAATGACAATACAGTTTAATTGAATCTAATCTAACATTTCAGCAGTATTTCCTATTAGATAAGTAGAAACTTTCTCAAACTAAAAAAGGAAAAAACAAACCTTAGTGACAGGCAGATATTGAAATAGCAAGGGTATTAGAAATAAACTTGATCCCTTAGGTTTAAAGGTCAAGGTGGGGGTAAAGAAGTTAGGGGTAATTGTTGACTCTGACCAAAACTTTAACTCACATATTTAACAGATTACTAGGACTGCATTTTTCACTTGTGGAATACAGAAAAAGTTAGACCTCTTATAACATTACAAAATGCTGAAAAACTGGTTCAACGCTTTTGTTTTTAGTTGACTAGATTACTGTAATGCACTCCTAACAGGACTATGCAAGAAAGACATCAATCAGTTACAGTCAGTGCAGAATGCAGCAGCCAGAATCTTAACTAGAAAAGGAAAATCTGAGCTCATCTCAGCAGTTTTAGCATGGTTATATTGTTTATCCGTGTCAACTTTAAAATACTACTATTGGTTTATAAAGTCTTAAATAATCTTGCCCCTTCCTATATTATGGAATGCTTGTTCAATAACATTCCTAATTTTTTTATTTTGAGTTTGCAGCTGTAAGCTTGCTTGCTTTTTTCTTGCTGTCAATATTTTCTTAACATTAATATTGTGTTGTCTAATAAAGTAGGCTATATGAGCTGGATGATTGTGTATGCATAACCAGCATCACCCTCAATAAAAGATATGAAGGTATGTTTTAGCACTGATGTTAAAATGCAGCAGGGGTTATAAAAATATTGGAAAAATTAACAATTGTCTCTTCCACCGATTAAGTAATAACACAACACAATTTTAAGCTTACTTCCGTACACATCGATAAAATTTTAATACTTTGTTTTGGCAGGATCCTCAAAGGATTACCTATAATACATCAACAAGTATAAACATCACTACAGACAACACCCCATTTTTGTCCCACTACTCACCTTGTTAGAGGCATTTCAGCCAATTAAGCTAGAAGCTTTGACTATCCATGCTTTAAAAGGCTGTGTTGTCAGAAAAGAAATATTCTTGGATCTTGTAACGCTTAAAGCAAAAGCTACAAAATGACACCTAATCTGTAACACTTAATTTATTTTGATGCACTTGAACTGTAAAAATATAATTGCAGATGTGCTCCCTAATATATATGTAGGTCAGATCAGCAGATGCTCGATAACTGCACTGGAAACATACAAGCCATCAAAATATTGTAAGGATGGTTTTGTACTAAACACATGTTCCCGTGCTAGAATAGTTCTGTAGTTTCACAGAAGCAATCTACACCAGATCTTATAAAAAAACTCTTGTACCCCTCTCAAGGGCAGCATATTGGGTGAGTAGGTTTACATATTTATGGAAGATAAAACATACGTTTTATACTGTGCACTGACAAACTTCTTAAGAGCCTAAAAAGGGCCAATGTTAAAAACCTAAAATTTGGCTTAAACAACTGACATTTTGGTAGGGGGAAAAAAAAAAAACTAGAATCCCTGAAGCCTATGAAAAAGCTCGTAATCACTGCCCACCTTAAATTCTTTTGAACCTCTTCATCATCATCTTTTGTTTTGTATTTAATATTTGCAATACTGCTTGGCAAAGTTGAGTCACTGTGATTTGTGTCTTGGACTCAGGAAGGGCTTCTTTCATGTTACTTGTCCATAAAGCTTCTGGTCATGGAGGTGTCATCTCATAGTTGACTTTGAAACAGTGAATCCACAAGATTCAACTAAACTTTGCAGTTGTGAAACTGATTTGTGGGCTGCACTTTGCCTCTCTTAGCATCCTCCTCACTGAGTGTGGGGGTAGTATACAGATGCATCCTCTTCCTGGCAAATTTTCAAACTGTCCATGCTTTTCAAACTTCTTTATTATCACCCTGATTGTGCTTACTGATAATTTAAATTGATTACAATACTTTTTTGTAGCCATTCCCCAATCTATACAGCTCAGCGACTTTTTTCCCTCATTTGAGTTAACAGCTTTTTGGTTTTACCCATGTTGATGGATGATGGTTTTTATCTGTGTGTTACCTCATATTTATAACCCAGTGAAACATCAAAAGGCCACCGACAACAGTTCCTAGACACTAAAACCAATATCAAGAAACATTTTTCCCCAAAAACATGCACATTTACTTGGTCTTACTTATATTATTCTTTAAGGGCACCAATAATTTTACACATATGTTTTTGACTAAATAAATTATTCTGAAGATATAACAATACTTTTGCCCCACCTAAATATAACCACTTTTTATTGCACTAAATTGCAAGCAAGTGACTTATGCGCAAAAAAACTTTGAATGCAGCCAATGCAAATGCAAATACCTCTGGGATGCTCAGGGCCTTAGTCGACTGCCTGGGTTGCCTAAGCCACTTGCCAGCTAGCACAGTGTCTCTCCAAATTGACCTGCCTATAGAAGATTCACTTCATCCAAGTGCACTCTCAAATCCCTCTGACAACCTGTTTCAGGCAGCCTTTTCATTATCCAAACTACACATGCCATCCCACCTCCTATCCCCAATAGCATGGGCATTATTGCAAGGTAAGAAGGTGTATCCTTAGCCTGACCCTAAACAAGGCAAGCTAAGCTCACAATGTAATCACACTGTCTAAAAGTATATATAATAAGGACTGTGCCTTGTACAGTACATGATGAAGCAGAGCAAAAAAAATATGCTGAAGCTGTCAGCTGGGGACAGCCTTTATTTTCATCCTGTTCTTTATTATACTCTTTCAATTCCGCGGTTTCTGTTTTAAATACTGAAATAAAATGGATATGCCAACAATTTTAATTGCTATCGTCTTTTTCGAGTTTTACATTAGTTTGCTTATCTGATCTTTCATATCCAAACTAGTTCCAGACAACCGACTATGGAAATACCTCATTCATAAAAGTGTTGCTTGTCATATTCTTTGCATTAATGTCTTGACTGCATATACAAGAACCAACTGATGAAATTAAAGAGCTTACTCGACTGTTTAACTATCTATATATATAATTCACTAAGTCCATGGCAAGCAAGACGCACGCAAGACCGAGCCCCACCCACCAACAATTCACTAAGCAGCCGACCATGGCACATGCACTACATAGCCAACAATTCGCGCGAAAGCATTTGCCAAGAATGTTTTCATTAATCAAGAACAAAAGTCGGAGGTTCAAAGAAGATCACATACCGTCGTAATTCCGACCATAAACGATGCCGACTGGCGATCCGGCGGCGTTATTCCCATGACCCGCCAGACAGCCATTACTCCCACTAGCATGCCTCCGCATAAAGTCAAACTTAAAATTGGTTCAGTCGTCATGCTTCTCAGAAACCTCATGCCAGCAAGAAGTCTCTGTAAAGGCACTAGACTGACAGTTCTCAGCATTCAGGCAATGTACTGGAGTGTAAAACAATCACAGCTCCTACCTCACAAACTGTCCATATTCCCCGGATTTCCCTGACCCCATCAGATTCAAATTTACCTTTTACTTTTACACGCAGACAATTTCCTGTTAGATTGGCCTTTGCAATGACAATTAATAAGGCGCAGGGACAAATTTTCAAAAAGATATGCCTGTATCTGCCAAAACCAGTTTTCAGTCACAGACAATGTTGCTCTCACTGACTGCATATACAAGAATCAACTGATGAAATTAAAGAGCTTACTCAACTGTTTAACTATACCATTTAAAAAGGAAAAAACAACTAATTTTCATGTTTGAACACTGCAATAAAACATAACTTCAAATGTTTTAATTGTGGGGGGGGGTGATTTTGGAACCAAAAAAAAAAAAAATCTCCCATCCCTACCTATCAGGCAGACATAATTTAGCAATGAAACATAATACCAGCAAAACCAATTTTACTTGAACCAGATATTCCCTCTGCCCATTTCAGAAAGTGATTCAATAAAACTTCTTAAAATTATATTAATAATTGCTCAAATACTGTAAAAATAAATTCACAATATGATACCAAATATATCTTCTTTGGTTGGAATTTGAAGTGATCATTATACAATGGAATTAAAAAGCAGGAGTAATATTCAATTTAAAAACTTCATTTCATGGTGTTAAAAAAAAAAAAAAATCTGCTCATTCGTTCATCCATGAATAGAAAAAGTACCAAACTACTAAATTTGTGAAACACTACTATGCTATGGAATTCGATTTGTGCCTAAATTAAATAAGCAAAATGATAATTATGAAAAAATTGCATGCAAAAGTTCAGCTCTCTCTCTCTATTATATATATCTTATATATAATTTGCCAGTCTCCTCACTCACGTCCTTCTGAAGCCGAATGCACAGTCGCCTTCTGAGCATGTCCGAAGCCGAATGCGCAATCGCCTTCTGTGCAGCTGCCCGAAAAACCTTAAGAGACCGACATCGCGGCAGGCGGCAGATTTACGGCCGCGAAAATGCAAAGAGAAAGGCGACTTCGACCAACATCGCGGCAGGGTCCGTCCGAAGCCGAATGCGCAGTCGCCTTCGGCGCAGCTGCCCGAAAAACCTTACAAGACCGACACTGCGGAAGGCGGCGGATTTACGGCCGCGAAAATTCAAAAAGAAAGGCGACTTCAACCAACATTGCGGCAGGCGGCGGATTTACGGCCTCAAAAATTCAAAGAGAAAGGCGACTTCGACCATCATCACGGCAGGCGGCGGA